>NC_037669.1:48339399-48339763 GCF_003255815.1 Theropithecus gelada
AAAAAAAAAAAAAAAAAAGACACCAGCAGGACTGGCTGTCTGGTGAGGGCTGCTCTCTGCTTTTAAGAGGGTGGCTTGGGCTCACGCCTGTAATCCCAGCACTTTGGGAGGCCAAGACTGGTGGATTACTTGAGGTCAGGAGTTCGAGACCAGCCTGGCCAACATAGTGAAACCCTGTCTCTACTAAAAATACAAAAAATTAGCAGGGTGTGGTGGTAGGTGACTGTAATCCCAGTACTCGGGAGGCTGAGGCAGGAAATCGCTGGAACCCGGGAGGTGGAGGTTGCAGTGAGCTGAGCTTGCACCACAGCACTCCAGCCTGGGTGACAGAGCAAGACTCTGTCTCAAAAAAAAAAAAAAAAAA
>NC_037669.1:48344755-48486007 GCF_003255815.1 Theropithecus gelada
AAAAAAAAAAAAAAAAAAAAAAAAAAAAAAGAAAAAGATAACATAATAGAAAAATGAGCAGAAGAATTGATGCTGTACTTCCAAAAGAAGAATATACAGTGGGGTGCGGTGGCTCATGCCTGTAATCCCAGCACTCCAGGAGGCCGAGGCGGGTGGATCACAAGGTCAGGAGTTCAAGATCAACCCGGCCAAAATACAAAAAAATTAGCCGGGCATAGTGGCAGGCACCTGTAATCCCAGCTACTTGGGATGCTGAGGCAGAGAATTGCTTGAACCCGGGTGGCCAATGTTGCAGTGAGCCAAGATTGCGCCACTGCACCCCAGCCTGGGTGACAGAGTGAGACTCCGTCTCAAAAAATAAAAATAAAAAAAAAGAAGTGTATACAAATGGCCAGCGGGGTTACAGTACATATAATGTCATTAGTAATTAGGGAAATGCATGCCAGGCGCGATGGCTCACGTCTGTAATTTCAACACCTTGGGAGGCTGAGGCAGGTAGATCACCCGAGGTCAGGAGTTTGAGACCAGCCTGGCCAACATGGTTAAAACCCTGTCTCTACAAAAAATACAAAAATTAGCCAGGTGTGGTGGCATGCGCCTGTAATCCCAGCTACTCGGGAGGCTGAGGCACGAGAATTGCTTGAACCCAGGAGGCAGAGGTTGTGGTAAGCTGAGATGGTGCCACTGCACTCCAACCTGGGCGACAAAGCAAGACCATCTCAAAAGTAATAATAATAATAATTAGGGAAATGCATATTAAAACCATAATAAGATACCAGTATATGCTCATCAGCTAGCAAAACTTTTTCTTTTTCTTTTTCTTTTTTTTTGGAGGCAGAGTCTCGCTCTATCTTCCAGCCTGGAGTGCAGTGGTGTGATCTCGGCTCACAGCAGCCTCCACCTCCCGAGTTCAAGCAATTCTTCTGCCTCAGCCTCCCAAGTAGCTGGGAATACAGGCCCCTGCCACCACACCCGGCTAATTTTTGTATTTTTAGTAGAGACGGGGTTTCTCCATGTTGGCCAGGCTGGTCTCAAACTCCTGACCTTGGGTGATCTATCTGCCCCAGTTTCCCAAAATTTCAGGATTAGAGGCGTGAGCCACCGCACCTGGCCAAACCTTTTACAAGTTAATATCTCTGCACAATGGGCAAAAATTTTAGTTTCGCAATACCAACTGTTGCTGAGGGTGCGGATCAAAGGGACTCTCATTCCCTGAAATAAATAGGTATCATCACTCAGGAACAGTTTGGAATAGTCTGCTAAAGATATGCAAACCCAATGGCCTACCAATGTCATTCCTAAACATATACCCTAGAGAAATGTGAGCACATGTACCCCAAGCTACATAGACAAAAATATTTGCAGAAGCGTTGCCTATAATACCAAAAAGTGAAAACATCCTAGATGAAAAGAAAGGTAAAGATTTCTGTAAATATTATATGGGTAAGACAATATCAGTAGGAATGGGAAAGTAAGGACCTCTAAAAAATCATTTCCTCCAAGTCAACAAAAAGTGCGAAACTTTGTAAAATATTTGAAATATGAGTCAAATGTGATTGGCCATGGCCTGTGACACAGTCACAGGAGATCCTGTGCCCAAGGTGGTAGGGCTACAGCTCAGTTTTACACATTTTAGACATCAGTCAATATATGTAAGATGTACATTGGTTCCGCCAGGCGTGGTGGCTCACGCCTGTAATCCCAACACTTTGGGAGGTTGCGGCTGGTGGATCACGAGGTCAGGAGTTCGAGACCAGCCTGGCCAACACGGTGAAACCCTGTCTCTACTAAGAATACAAAAATTAGCTGAGCGTCGTGGTGGGCACTTGTAATCCCAGCTACTTGGGAGGCTGAGGCAGGAGAATCATTTGAACCCAGGAGGCGGAGGTTGCAGTGAGCCAAGAGCGCACCATTGCACTCCAGCCTGGGCAACAGGGCGAGACTCCGTCTCAAAAAAAAAAAAAGATGTACATTGGTTCCATCTGGAAAGCTGGGACGACTCAAAACAGGAGGGGGCGCTTCCAGGTTATCGGTGGATTCAAAGATTTTCTGATTGGTTATTGGTTGAGAGTTTATCTAAAGCCTTGGAATCAATAGAAGGGAGTGTCTGGGGTTAAAATAAGGGGTTCTTATTGTGCAGATGAAATTGAGGTTCTATTATGCAGGCTTCAAAGAGAATAGATTATAAATGTTTTTATCAGACTTAAAGAGACAGTTTTTTTTTTGTTTTTTGTTTGTTTGTTTGTTTTTTTGAGGAGGAGTCTGGCTCTGTCGCCCAGGCTGGAGTGCAGTGGCCAGATCTCAGCTCACTGCAAGCTCTGCCTTCCGGGTTTACGCCATTCTCCTGCTTCAGCCTCCCGAGTAGCTGGGAACACAGATGCCCGCCACCTCGCCCAGCTAGTTTTTTGTATTTTTTAGTAGAGACAGGGTTTCACCGTGTTAGCCAGGATGGTCTCGATCTCCTGACCTCGTGATCCGCCCGTCTCGGCCTCCCAAAGTGCTGGGATTACAGGCTTGAGCCACCGCGCCCGGCAAGAGACAGTTTTATCAGACTTAAAGAGACAGTTTTGCAGGCCCATTTCAAAATATGTCAAAGCAATATATTTTGGGATAAAATATTTGTATTTATTTTGCAACTGCAATCTGTCATGTTGGTATCTTATTGCTACAGAGTCTGCTCTCTCCGTCTCAAAGTCTCTGTTTTAATGTTAATGCTGGTCAGCTGTGCCTGAATTTCAACAGGAGGAAGGTATAATGCTGCCTGTCCCACCACCCATTCCCATGATGGTCTGAAATAATGTTTCAAGTTTATTTTTGAATGCCCTTGGTCAAGAGGAGGAATCCATCCAGGTGGCTGGAGGGCTTAGAATTTTATTTTTGGTTTACATCCATTAATACTGGATGTAATGCTGCCATTAAGAATACTGGCAGAAAGGGTAAAAATGCATGTTTTCAGAACTTTAAGAAAAAGACTATGACATGCTAGGCGTTGGCTCACACCTGTAATCCCAGCACTTTGGGAGGCCAAGGCAGGTAGATCACCTGAGGTCAGGAATTGAAGAACAGACTGGGCAACATGGTGAAACCCCATTTCTACTACAAATACAAAAAATTAGCCGGGGATGGTGGCACATGCCTGTAATTCCAGCTACTTGGGAGACTGAGGCAGGAGAATCACTTGAACCTGGGAGGCAGAGACTGTAGTGAGCTGAGATTGTACCACTACACTCTAGTCTGGGCAACAGAGTGAGACTCCATCTCAAAAAAAAAAAAAAAAAAAGCAGACGAATAGAATACCAAATTCCAGCATGAAAGCATGAGGAGCTCCATGACCCATTCTCCAGTGAGATTTGTGAAAACTCTAAAGACCCAACTATTTAAAACCTGTAGAAATGGGCTGGTTACAGTGGCTCATACCTGTAATCCCACCACTTTGGGAGGCTTAGGTGGAAGAATTGCTTGAGCTGAGGAGTTTGAGACCAGCCAGGACAATATAGGGAGACCCTGTCTCTACAGATAATTTAAAAAATAACTGGGCATGGTAGCATGCACCTGTGGTCCCAGCTACTCAAGAGGCTGAGGCAAGAGGATTGCCTGAGCCTGGGAGGTCAAGGCTGCAGAGCCTGTCTCAAAAACAAACAAACAAAAACTCTAGAAATGGTCATAAGGGCATCAGGAAAATGCAGAAACATATTCAACAAAATCTACGAATATTCTGCAGGAAAAGCAAGCGTCTCAGGTATGTGAACCAAAACTGCCACCACTCTCCTCCCTATCAGATCAACAAGGCAGAGAATCTGCCTCAGATTGCTGCTGCCAGACAGCGCTCCCTCTCCCTGCAGCTCCTAGTCAGAAGCCTTTATCTGGCCAGGTGTGGTGGCTCACGCCTGTAATCCCAGCACTTTGGGAGGCCAAGGCGGGCAGATCACGAGGTCAGGAGCTTGAGACCAGCCTGGCCAATATGGTGGAACCCCATCTCTAAAAATACAAAAATTAGCCGGGCATGGTTGTGCGCACCTGTAGTCCCAGCTACTCGGGAGGCTGAGGCAGAAGAATCGCTTGAACCCGGAAGGTGGAGGTTGCAGTGAGCCGAGATCGTGCCACTGCACTCCAGCCTGGGTGACAGAGTGAGACTCCGTCTCAAAATTAAAAAATAAAAATAGGCCGGGCGCGGTGGCTCAAGCCTGTAATCCCAGCACTTTGGGAGGCCGAGACGGGCGGATCACGAGGTCAGGAGATCGAGACCATCCTGGCTGACACGGTGAAACCCCGTCTCTACTAAAAAATACGAAAACTTAGCCGGGCGAGGTGGCGGGCGCCTGTAGTCCCAGCTACTCGGGAGGCTGAGGCAGGAGAATGGCGTAAACCCGGGAGGTGGAGCTTGCAGTGAGCTGAGATCCGGCCACTGCACTCCAGCCTGGGCGACAGAGCGAGACTCTGTCTCAAAAAAAAAAAATAAAATAAAATAAAATAAAAATAAAAATAAAAATAAAAATAAAAAAGAAGGCTCTATCTTCGGGATGAGGGAAAGGTCAGCGTTTCTCATCCTGCCCCCAGCTACCTGTTGTTTAATCTAAGATAGTAGGCAAGCACAGCTGAGAGTAGGAGTTTCTTTTCTGCTATTCAGTCCCAACTTGCAGGATGAAGGTGCTACCTTAGGCATAGTGCACTGAGGAGACTGGAGCCCTGGTCACCCTTGTCCCAGCACTTTGCATTTCAAGAGAGGCCAGTGGAGAGATATTTGGCTCCTCCCATACTTCCCCACCCACTGAGAGATTAGGTCTTAGAGTCCAGGTGTCACTCAGCAAGAACTTGCCATTGTCTTTACCCTGTTCTCTGAGATTTTGCCTGGGAAGAGAAGCAGGCAGTAAAATAGGTAGCTTCTAATCTCCTCCCATTTGCAAGATCATGGGTGCTCTCAATGGAGAGCAAACAATGAAAATTAAAGTGAAAGGCAGAACTGGAAGACCGCTAGTTTATAAGAGGGAATGGTGACTAAGACAGGTGCGAAGAGGCCTCCTAGGGTTAGCACAAATGCAAAACACTGAGATCAGAAACTATTCCTTCAAAGGAGCACATTTGATTGGATTACTTTGAAGAGCAATTTATGCACCCCCCCACCCTGCCCCCGGCATTGTTGAAAACTCTTTTTTTTTTTGAGACAGAGTCTTGCTCTGTCACCAGGCTGGAATGCAGGTTGCTCACCGCAACCTCCGCCTCCTGGGTTCAAGTGATTCTCCTGCCTCAGCCTCCCGAGTAGCTGGGACTACAGGTGCCCGCAACCACGCCTGGCTAATTTTTGTATTTTTAGTAGAGAGGGTTTTGCCATGTTGGGCCAGGCTGGTCTCCATCTCTTGACCTCATGATCCGCCTGCCTTGGCCTCCCAAAGTGCTGGGATTACAGGCGTGAGTCACCGCGCCTGGCCTTGTTGAAAACTCTTGAGCAGTCAGCTGCTTAATTTAATTAAATTAAACTGCAGGGTGTTGTCAGGGAAAGACAGGACAATACCTCTCTCAAGGCAACTGTCATCTCAAGACAGCTATGGACTTACCCATAGCTGCACCTCCTTAAGAAAAAGGGAGGATTAGGCCGGGCGTGGTGGTTCAAGCCTGTAATCCCAGCACTTTGGGAGGCCGAGACGGGCGGATCGCGAGGTCAGGAGATCGAGACCATCCTGGCTAACACGGTGAAACCCCGTCTCTACTAAAAAATACAAAAAAACTAGCCGGGCGAGGTGGCGGGCGCCTGTAGTCCCAGCTACTTGGGAGGCTGAGGCAGGAGAATGGCGTAAACCCGGGAGGCGGAGCTTACAGTGAGCTGAGATCTGACCACTACACTCCAGCCTGGGTGACACAGCGAGACTCTGTCTCAAAAAAAAAAAAAGAAAAAGGGAGGATTGGCCAAGCATGGTGGCTCACGCCTGCAATCCCAGTGTAGCAGGAAGAGCCGCAGACAAAACCCCTCAGACACCAAGTTAAAGGAGGAAGGGGGCCGGGCGCGGTGGCTCAAGCCTGTAATCCCAGCACTTTGGGAGGCCGAGGCGGGTGGATCACGAGGTCAGGAGATCGAGACCATCCTGGCTAACATGGTGAAACCCCGTCTCTACTAAAAATACAAAAAACTAGCCGGGCGTGGTGGTGGGCGCCTGTAGTCCCAGCTACTCGGAGGCTGAGGCAGGAGAATGGCGTGAACCTGGGAGGCGGAGCTTGCAGTGAGCCGAGATCGCACCACTGCACTCCAGCCTGGGTGACACAGCGCAAGACTCCGTCTCAAAAAAAAAAAAGAAAGAAGGGCTTTATTCGGCCGGGAGCATCAGCAAGACTCCTGTCTCAAGAGCCGAGCTCCCGAGTGAGCAATTCCTGTCCCTTTTAAGGGCTCACAACTCTAAGGGGGTCCACGTGAGAGGGTCGTGATCGATTGAGCAAGCAGCGGTACCTCACTGGGAGTTGCATACAACGGTAATTAGAACAATAGGACAGGGATCTTCACAGTGCTTTTCATATGCAAATAACCGATTAGGTCAGGGGTCGATCTTTAACTACCAGGACCAGGGTGTGGCACCTGGCTGTCTGCATGTGGATTTCATTTCTGCCTTTTAGTTTTTACTTCTTCTTTTTTTGGAGGCAGAAATTGGGCATAAGACAATATGAGAGGTGGTCTCCTTTCTCACCAGCACTTTGAGAGGCCAAGGCAGGTGCATCACTTTGAGGAAAGAGAAAGACCCTCTCACATTGTTTTATATTGTTTTATCCTCAGTACCTGTTCTTAGAATAAAAAAAAAAAAGAAGAAGAAGAACAATGAAGTAAAACCAAAGATAGGCAGCCCAGTGCCAGGCCCGGAACCAGGCCCAGATCTGCCTGGCCTAAACCCAGTAGTTAAAAATCAACTCATGACTTAGAAACCAATGTTCCTAACATTGTATAGAAGAACATTGTGAAACTCCTGGCCCTGTTCTGTTTCTCTCTGACCACCGGTGCATGCAGCCCCTGTCATGTACCCCTTGCTTGCTCAAATCAATCATGACCCTTTCATGTGAAATCTTTAGTGTTGTGAGCCCTTAAAAGGGACAGAAATTGTGCACTCGGGAAGCTCGGATTTTGAGACGGTAGCTTGCCGATGCTCCCAGCTGAATAAAGCCCTTCCTTCTACAACTCAGTGTCTGAGAGGTTTTGTCTGCGGCCCGTCCTGCTACATTTCTTGGTTCCCTGACCGGGAAACGAGGTAATTGACGGATGGCCAAGGCAGCCGCTTAGGCGGCTTAAGTCCCCCTGCGGGGTACTCCGGTCAGCCTGAGTGATGCGATCCAAAGAGCACTCCCGGATAGGCAATTGCCCGGGTGGAACGCCTCACCAGAGCAGCGCGTAGCAGGCCCCGGCGGAGGATTAACCCAGTGGCTGAACACAAGGAAGGAACTGGCACTTGAAGTCTGGAAATCTGAAACTTGGTAAGACTAGTCTTTAGAACTTGCCCCACTCCATCTGAGTGGAAGCATGGCCTGCTCACCCACGGTGTGCCTGTATTGGCACTTTTGTTCTGGTTTTGACTTGACTTAGTAAGACTAGTCTTTGGAACTTGCCTCACTCCATTTGAGGGGAAGCGTGGCCTGATCACACACGGTGTGCCTGTATTGGCACTTTTGTTCTGGTTTTGACTTGACTTGGTAAGACTAGTCTTTAGAACTTGCCCACTCCATCTGAGTGGAAGTGTGGCCTGATCACCCATGGTATGCCTGTATTGGCACTTTTGTTCTGGTTTTGACTTGACTTGAATTGCTGGTTACTTTGGTTTTGGTTTTGACTTGGCTTAAAGTTCTTGGTACTTGGATTTTGGATTTCGTGGTATTCTGATTTTAGTTTAGTATAA
Organism: Theropithecus gelada; assembly: GCF_003255815.1. Taxonomy (NCBI): domain Eukaryota; kingdom Metazoa; phylum Chordata; class Mammalia; order Primates; family Cercopithecidae; genus Theropithecus; species Theropithecus gelada. Next base: position 48,352,621 of record NC_037669.1, read on the forward strand.
ACGATAAAAGTGTGTGTGTGCCCTCTTTACCCGTTCTTTGTTTTTGTAGTGAGTGTGTGTGGTGAGAGCGTGGTATTTTGTCTTAGGAAAACATAGGTCAGGCGCAAAGTAAGCCCACCCCCTTAGGAACTATTTTAAAAAATTTCAAGAAAAGACTTAATAGAGACTATGGAGTCACTATGACTCCAGGAAAACTTAGAACTTTATGTGAAATAGACTGGCCAGCATTAGATGTAGGTTGGCCATCAGAAGGAAGCTTAGACAGGTCTGTAGTTTCAAAGGTATGGCACAAAGTAACAGGCAAGCCTGGACACCCAGATCAATTTCATAAAGAGATTCCTGGTTACAGCTAGTTTTAGATCCCCCGCAGCGGTGAAGGGGACAGGCAGTAGAAGTACTAGTAGCAAAAGGACAGTTAGTTAAGGAAAGTTCTCGCTCCACCAGGCAAGGGAAGCCGGCACCTAAAGTTCTATCTGACCCAGAGCCCAAGGACTCATGGCAGGAGATGGCACCAACAGTACCCCCCACCCCTTATCAAGCAGGGAGGCCCCCTTCTCCTGAGCCTAAAGCCCCTAGACCACCCAGAGTAGACAAGAAAGAAAGTGAAGCTGCAGGAAAAACTCCTCCCTTGGCAGCCCGCTTACGGCCCAAGACTGGAATCCAAATGCCCCTAAGAGAGCAGCGATATACTAGGGTAGATAAGGACGGACACATGGTGGAAAGGCGTGCCTTTGTGTATCACCCTTTCACCTCTGCTGACCTCCTCAATTGGAAAAATAACACTCCATCTTGCACTGAATAGCCTCAAGCTCTAATTGACTTGCTCCAAACAATTATCCAGACTCATAATGCCACTTAGGCTGATTGCCACCAGCTACTCATGTACCTCTTTAACACAGATGAAAGGCGAAGGGTGCTGCAGGCGACAGCTAAAGGCTAGAGGAGCACATCCCAGCCGATTATCAAAATCCCCGGGAATATATAAAAATTCAGCTGCCACGAACGGACCCTCAATAGGACCCAAATGAAGGACCAGATATGGAGAGGCTAAGATGGTACTGAGAGGCATTAATTGAAAAGTTTAAAAAAGAGGCTCGCCGGGCGCGGTGGCTCAAGCCTGTAATCCCAGCACTTTGGGAGGCCGAGATGGGTGGATCACGAGGTCAGGAGATCAAGACCATCCTGGCGAACACGGTGAAACCCTGTCTCTACTAAAAAATACAAAAAAACTAGCCGGGCGAGATGGCGGGCGCCTGTAGTCCCAGCTACTCGGGAGGCTGAGGCAGGAGAATGGCGTGAACCCGAGAGGTGGAGCTTGCAGTGAGCTGAGATCCAGCCACTGCACTCCAGCCTGGGCGGCAGAGCGAGACTCCGTCTCAAAAAAAAAAAAAAAAAAAAAAAAAGAGGCTCAAAAGGTTACCAATGTAAATAATGTTTCTGAAGCCATCCAAGGAAAGGAAGAAAGCCCAGCCCGGTTCTATGAAAGACTGTGTGAAGCTTATCGTATGTACACTCCTTTTGATCTGGATAGTCCTGAAAATCAGAGTATGATTAATATGGCTTTAGTTAGTCAGAGCGCAGAAGATATCCGGAGAAAATTGCAAAAACAGGCTAGGTTTGCAGGAATGAATACCTCGCAGTTACTGGAAATAGCTAATCAAGTATTTGTAAATAAAGATGCAACAAGCCGCCAAGAAAGCCGTAAGGAGGGCGAACGCCAGGCCACGCAAAACGCTGATTTGCTGGCTGCGGCAATTAAAAGAATCCCCCAGAAAGGGAAGGGAAAAGGGGGTTCCGGAAAGAATGCTCAGTCCAATCACTCACGTCTGCAACGTGACCAATGTGCCTATTGTAAAGAAATAGGACATCATTAGAAAGGCAAATGTCCCCAACTAAGAGAAAAACAGAGTGATGCAGAACAAAAGACCTCAAAGAAAGATGAAGGAACTTTGTTCAATCTAGCTGAAAGGCTGCTAGACTGAAGAGGACCGGGCTCAAATGCTCCCAAAGAGCCCATGGTCAGGATAACAATAGGGGGCAAGGACATCAAGTTTTTGGTCGATACCAGAGCTGAACACTCGGTAGTAACCACTCCAGTGGCCCCCTTATCTAAAAAGACCATTGATATAATTAGAGCAACAAGAGTCTCCACCAAGCAGGCTTTCTGCCTACCGTGGACCTGCTCGGTAGGAGGACATAAAGTGACTCATCAATTTCTGTATATTTCTGACTGCCCTTTGCCTTTGTTAGGAAGAGACTTGCTTAGCAAGCTGACAGCCACTATTTCCTTTACAACACAAGGCTCTTTACAGCTGGAGTTACCTGAAACGGGAGTCATCATGGCCCTTACAGTCCCCTGGGAAGAAGAGTGGAGACTTTTCCTAACTGAGCCAGGTCAGGAAATAACATCGGCTCTAGCTAAGCAATGGCCCCGAGTATAGGCGGAAGACAATCCTCCAGGGCTGGCAATCAATCAAGCCCCCATACACAGAGAAGTTAAGCCTGGGGCCCAGCCAATCAGACAAAAGCAGTATCCAGTTCCCAGGGAAGCCCTTAAAAGAATACAGACTCATCTTAAAAGCTTAAAAGTCTTTGGAATTATAGTTCCTTGCCAGTCTCCATGGAACACCCTCCTTCTACCTGTCCCTAAACCAGGGACCAAAGACTATCGACTTGTACAAGACTTACGCTTGGTAAACCAAGCTACAGTGACTCTGCACCCAACAGTTCCTAACCCTTACACATTGTTAGGATTGTTGCCAGCTGAGGACGGCTGGTTTACTTGCCTGGACTTGAAAGATGCCTTCTTTAGCATCAGGCTAGCTCCTGAGAGCCAAAAGCTGTTTGCCTTTCAGTGAGAAGATCCGAGGTCAGGTGTCACCACTCAGTACACTTGGACTCGGCTTCCCCAGCGGTTCAAAAATTCCCCCATCATCGTCAAGGAGGTGTTGGCTGGAGCCCTCCAGAAGTTTCCTGCTAAAGACCTAGGCTGCATCCTGCTCCAGTATGTAGACGACCTTCTGCTAGGACACTCCACGGCAGTCGGGTGTGCAAAAAGGACGGATGCCCTGCTTCGGCACCTGGAGGACTGTAGGTATAAAGTGTCCAAGAAGAAAGCTCAGATCTGCAGACAGCAGGTACGTTACCTAGGATTCACTATTCGAAAAGGGGAGCATAGCCTAAGGTCAGAAAGAAAGCAGGTCATCTGCAGCCTATCGGAACCTAAAACCAGGAGGCAAGTAAGAGAATTTTTAGGAGCTGTAAAGTTTTGCAGATTATGGATTCCAAACTTTGCGGTGCTAGCCAAACCATTTCATGGGGTTACAAAAGGGGGTGACAAAGAGCCCTTTGAATAGGGGCCTCTACAACAGCAAGCCTTTTATAAGTTAAAAGAAAAACTTATGTTGGCCCCAGCTTTAAGGTTACCAGATTTGACAAAGCCTTTCACGCTCTATGTGTCAGAAAAGGAAAAAATGACAGTAGGAGTTTTAACTCAAACTGTAAGGCCCTGGCCAAGACCAGTGGCCTACCTCTCAAAACAACTAGATAGAGTTTCTAAAGGCTGGCCTCCATGTCTGAGAGCCTTGGCGGCAACAGCCCTCTCAGCCCAAGAAGCAGATAAGCTAACCCTTGGACAGAATTTAAATATAAAAGCCTCCCATGCGGTGGTAACTCTGATGAATACCAAAGGACACCATTGGCTAACAAATGCCAGATTAACTGAGTACCAAGGCTTGTTATGTGAAAACCCCCGCATAACCACTGAAGTCTGTAACCCTTTAAACCCTGCCACCTTGCTCCCAGGATCTGACAGCGCTGTTGAACATAACTGTGTAGAGGTGTTAGACTCTGTCTATTCTAGCCGACCAGATCTTCGAGACCAGCCATGGGCATCAGTAGATTCGGAGTTATACGTGGACAGGAGCAGCTTCATCAACTCGCAAGGAGAAAGGTGCGCAGGATATGCGGTAGTAACTTTAGATGATGTTGTTGAACCTAAGCCATTGCCCCAGGGCACTTCGGCCCAAAAAGCAGAACTCATTGCTCTAACTCGGGCTCTGAAACTCAGTGAAGGTAAGACTGTAAACATCTATACTGATTATCGATATGCCTTTCTAACCCTTCAAGTACATAGAACATTGTATAAAGAAAAAGGCCTGTTAAATTCTGAAGGAAAAGACATAAAATATCAACAAGAAATTCTACAATTATTAGAAGCAGTGTAGAAACCACAAAGGGTGGCAGTCATGCATTGTTGGGGACACCAGCGAGTTTCCACCTCGGTGAGCCAAGGAAACTCCCGAGCAGACACAGAGGCATGAAAAGCAGCATCCATTCCCTACCGGGCATCAGTCACAGCCCCACTACTCCCTCAAATGCTTGATCTGGTGCCAACTTATTCTAAAGAGGAAAAAGATTTTCTTCAAACAGAGGGAGGACAAACAATAAAGGAAAGACAGATAAAGTTATCAGATGGAAGAATAGTTGTGCCACAGCTGCTAGGAGCCACAGTCGTGCTGGCTGTACATGAAACTACCCATTTAGGCCAAGAATCACTCGAAAAGCTATTAGCTACTTGCTAAAACAGTAGCGCAGCGAGATGCGTTTACCTGTCAACAGCACAAAAGCAAGGACCCTCTGTGCCTCCTGGCATACAAGCCTATGGAGCAGCTCCTTTGAAGATCTTCAGGTGGACTTCACAGAGATGCCTAAATGCGCAGGTAACAAGTATTTACTGGTTCTAGTGTGTACTTACTCTAGGTGGGTGGAGGCTTATCCAACACGAACTGAAAAAGCTCGTGAAGTAACCCGTGTGCTTCTTCAAGATCTCATCCCTAGGTTTAGACTGCCCCTACGAGTTAGCTCAGATAATAGGCCGGCATTTGTGGCTGACTCGGCACAGAAGACAGCAAAAGTATTAAGAATCACATGAAAGTTACATGCCGCTTATTGACCTCAGAATTTCGGAAAGGTGGAGTGAATGAATTGAACTATCAAAAATAGTCTAAAGAAAGTATGTCAGGAGACAAGATCTAAATAGATGCAAGCCTTTCCTATAGTATTGTTTAAAATTAAGTGTACCCCCTCTAAGAAAACAGGATACTCCCCCTATGAAATTCTGTATCATAGGCCTCCTCCCATACTGTGAGGACTTCCAGGTACTCCCCAAGAGTTAGGTGAGATTGAATTACAGCGGCAGCTACAGGCCTTAGAGAAAATTTCCCAGACTATCTCAACTTAATAAGAGGTGCCCAGTTAGCTTATTCTCCCCAGTTCACCCTTTTGATCCAGGTGACCGTGTGTGGATCAAGGACTGGAACGTGGCTTCATTGTGGCCACAGTGGAGGGGACTCCAGACCATTATCCTGACCAGTCCCACAGCGGTAAAGGTGGGAGGAATCCCAGCCTGGATTCACCATAGCCACGTGAAGCCTGCAGCTGCTGAGACCTAGGAGGCCAAACCAAGCCTGGACAATCCCTGCAAAGCCTGGACAACCCTGAGAAAAACGACAAGCCCTGCTCCAGTCACACCCGGAAGCTGACTGGTCTATGTATGGCCGAAGCATGAGGAAAATCATCGTAGGACTTATTTTCCTTATAACATGGGCTTGTGTAGTAAAAGCTTCCACTGCTTCTTCCCACACAGAGGACTGCCTTCAGTGTATACATCAGGTCACTGAGGTAGGACAAGTTAAGACAATCTTTTTATTTTATAGCTATTATGAATGCCTAAAAACTCCAAAAGGAACCTGTCTGTATAATAACACCCAGTACAAGGTATGTGATCCAGGAAGTGACCAGCCCGATGACCAGCTATGACTCCTCTGAACCTTCCATCAAAGATCACAGTCTTTGAAATAAGACTAAAGACTGGTCCTTTCCTAAAAGACACAAGTAAAGTAATAGCTAAAACAGAAGAAAGGGGGGTCCCAAAAATGTAACCTTAAAATTTGATGCCTGTGCCGCTATTAATAGTAAGCGGCATAGGATAGGATGCAGTTCTCTAGATTAAGAAAAAAGTTACACAGCAGAAAATAAGTATATCTGTCAAGAATCCTATTCATGTGACATATGTCAGTATTGGTCTTGTGTCATTTAGGCTACCTGGAAAGAAGATGAAAAAGATCCTGTTTGGCTCCAAAAAAGAGAAGCCAGTCCCTCTTGCACAAGTAGGAGCTGCAACCCTTCAGAATTAGTAATCACAAACCCCACAGACCCAAAATAGAATAAAGGAAAATATGTAACATTAGGCATTGATAGAAAAGGACTAGATCCTAGCATAAGCCTCCTAATAGAAAGAGATGCTCAAAGACACTCCCCAGACCAGTATTTCAGACTTTCTATGATGAACTAAATGTGCCAGTACCTGAGATTCCAGGAAAAACTAAAAATTTGTTTTTGCAATTAGCCGATCATGTAGCCCAGTCTCTAAAAGTCACTTCATGTTATGTTTGTGGAGGAACCATAACAGAAGAGCACTGGCCATAGGAAGCCTGAGAATTAGTTCCTACAGACCCAGTTCCTGACAAGTTCCCAGCCCAAAAGAACCACCCTGACAATTTTTAACTTCTAAAAACCTCAATTATTAGACAGTATTGCATAGTTAGAGAAGGAAAAGGATTCACTCATCCTGTAAGGCGGCTTAGTTGTCTTAGGCAAAAGCTGTATAATGGTACCGCAAAAACAGTTACATGGTAGAGTTCCAATTACACAGAAAGAAATCCATTCAGTAAATTTCCAAAGTTGCAGACTGTTTAGGCCTACCCAGAATTCCACCGGGACTGGACGGCCCCCACCAGGTTATATTGGATATGTGGACACAGAGCTTATGCTAAGCTGCCTGCTCAGTGGACAGGTAGCTGTGTAATTGTCACCGTTAAGCCATCTTTCTTCTTACTGCCCATAAAAACAAGTGAATTTCTAGGCTTCCCATTTTATGCTTCCTGCGAAAAACGAAGCATAGCCATAGGTGATTAGAAAGATGATGAATGGCCCCCAGAAAGAATCATACAATACTATAGACCCGCCACTTAGGCACAAGATGGCTCATGAGGATATCGGACCCCCATCTACATGCTCAACCGAATCATACAGTTGCAAGCTGTTTTAGAAATTACTACTAATAAAACCGGTCAAGCCCTGACTGTTCTTGCCCGGCGAGAAACTCTGATGAGAAATGCTATCTATCAGGCCGGGCGCGGTGGCTCAAGCCTGTAATCCCAGCACTTTGGGAGGCCAAGACGGGTGGATCACGAGGTCAGGAGATCAAGACCATCCTGGCTAACATGGTGAAACCCCGTCTCTACTAAAAAAATACAAAAAAATTAGCCGGGCGAGGTGGCGGGCGCCTGTAGTCCCAGCTACTCGGGAGGCTGAGCCAGGAGAATGGCGGGAACGCGGGAGGCGGAGCTTGCAGTGAGCCAAGATCGCGCCACTGCACTCCAGCCCGGGCGACAGAGTGAGACTCCCGCTCAAAAAAAAAAAAAGAAATGCTATCTATCAAAATAGACTAGCTCTTGACTACTTGCTAGCAGCTGAAGGAAGAGTTTGTAGAAAATTCAACCTTACTAATTGTTGTCTACACATAGGTGATCAAGGGTAAGTAGTTGAAGATATAAAGATATAACACAACTGGCACATGTACCCATGCAAGTGTGGCACGGACTTAATCCAAGAGCCATGTTTAGAAATTAGTTCCCTGCAATAAGATGATTTAAAACTCTTATAATAGGAGTAATAATAACAATAAGAACCTGCTTACTGCTCCCTTGTCTGATACCTGTACTTCTCCAGATGATAAAAAGATTTATCGCTACTTTAGTTCACCAAAATGCTTCAGCACAAGCACACTACATAAATCACTATCAATCTATTGCACAAGAAAACATAAATAATGAAAATGAGAGTGAGGGCTCCCACTAACAAAATGAGTGAAAGTCTCAAAGAGGAGAAATGAGGAAAAAGAAAGACCCTCTCACATTGTTTTATATTGTTTTATCCTCAGTACCTGTTCTTAGAAAATAATAATAATAAGAAGAAGAAGAATGAAGCAAAACCAAAGACAGGCAGCCCAGCGCCAGGCCCGGAACCAGGCCCGGATCTGCCTGGCCTAAACCCAGTAGTCAAAAATCAACTCATGACTTAGAAACCAATGTTCCTAACATTGTATAGAAGAACATTGTGAAACTCCTGACCCTGTTCTGTTTCTCTCTGACCACCGGTGCATGCAGCCCCTGTCATGTACCCCTTGCTTGTTCAAATCAATCATGACCCTTTCATGTGAAATCTTTAGTGTTGTGAGCACTTAAAAAGGACAGAAATTGTGCACTCAGGGAGCTCAGATTTTGAGACGGTAGCTTGCCGATGCTCCCAGCTGAATAAAGCCCTTCCTTCTACAACTTGGTGTCTGTGAGGTTTTGTCTGCGGCCCGTCCTGCTACAACTTGAGGTCAGGAGTTTGAGACCAGCCTGGCCAACATGGCAAAACCCTGTCTCTACCAAAAATACAAAAATTAGTGGACATGGTGGCGGTCGCCTATAATTCCAGCTACTCAGGAGGCTGAGGCATGAGAATTGCTTGAACCCGGGAGACAGAGATTGCAGTGAACCGAGATCACACCATTACACTATAGCCTGGGCGACAGAGCAAGACTGTCAAAAAAGAAAAAGGGAAGAAAAGAAAGAAAGGAAAGAAAGGAAGAAGAAAGGAAGGAAGGAAGGAAGGAAGGGAGGGAGGGAGGGAGGGAGGGAGGGGAAAGAAAGAAAGAAAGAAAGAAAGAAAGAAAGAAAGAAAGAAAGAAAGAAAGAAAGAAAGAAAGAAAGAAAGAAAGAAAGAGAGAGAGAAAGGCAGGCAGGCAAGCAAAAAAGAAAGGAAGGAAGGGAGGGAAGGGAGGGAAGGGAAGGGAAGGGAAGGGAAGGGAAGGGAAGGGAAGGGAAGGGAAGGGAAAGAAGGAGGATTTACACTGCGAGAGGAAAGACAGGCTTCACGTAAATAATCCAGTAAATCAGCCAGGCGCGGTGCTCACGCCTGTAATCCCAGCACTTTGGAAGACAGAGGCGGGTGGATCACCTGAGGTCAGTTTGAGACCAGCCTGGTCAACATGGTGAAACCCTGTCTCTACTAATGAGGGAAAAGAGAGACCCTCTCATATTGTTTTATGTTCAGTACTTGTTTTAAGAAAAAACAAGGAAGTGAAATCAAAGACAGGCAGCCTGGCGCCAGGCCCAAAACCTGGCCTAAATCTAGTAGTTAAAAATCAACTCATGACTTAGAAACCGATGTTATCCATAGATTCCCAGCATTGTATAAAAGAACATTGTGGGCAGGGTGTGGTGGCTCAAGCCTGTAATCCCAGCACTTTGGGAGGCCGAGACGGGCGGATCACGAGGTCAGGAGATCGAGACCATCCTGGCTAACACGGTGAAACCCCGTCTCTACTAAAAATACAAAAAAATAGCCAGGCAAGGTGGCGGGCGCCTGTAGTCCCAGCTACTCGGGAGGCTGAGGCAGGAGAATGGCATAAACCCGGGAGGCAGAGCTTGCAGTGAGCCAAGATCACACCACTGCACTCCAGCCTGGGTGACAGAGTGAGACTCCATCTCAAAAAAAAAAAAAAAAAATGCAAGAAATGGAAAAAAGGGGGGAGGCAGAATTTATATAAAAAGAATGTTATATGGTAAATTCTTGCCCTGAAATAAATTAACTGGTTGTTTAAAGAAAAACATGTTTGTAATAAGTCAGAAAGTTAAGACATGTCAAAACTTGTCTGTGAAAGTCATGAAAGAAAAAAAAGTTATAAAAAAATTTTATGCAAAAAATGTTGTATAATTTAAAAGTAATAAGGCCTCCTGAGTACTATTGAAGGAACAGTTTATGTGCAAGGTGTATAAGAAAAGTGAAATATATCTTTGGTAAAAAGACTATAAGGAGGCATAAGAATGTGGATTTTTACCTACATAAAAAGGTTAAAAAAATTATTGTTTTGAAAGTTTAAGCAAGTTTTAAAACGTTAATTGTAAAGAAAATTCTCTGTGTAAACATATTTGCTAAAGTTAAAAAGGTATCATCCAGTTTTTCTGTGAACTGGACATTAAAGTAAAAATGCAGCAGGTTTTTCTTAAAGCATCAACCTGCTCTTTAACAAAAATTATAAAAGGTTAAAAAGAGTCTATAAAATCTTATAGTCAAACATGAAAAATTGGATAAACATGTCTACAAGGTTTTATTAAAATTAAGTTTAACATTAATAACACACTAATATAAAGGTAAAATTTAGCTTATCTCGTAAAAAATATCATACAAGAGCATTATTAAATATAAAATGGTGTTTAGCTTTCTTTGGTCTAAAAACTAATAAAGATAGGTGCTAAAGGAAACATTCATTTTACTAGAGGATCATAGAAGTTAAGAACTTAAAACAAACTTTGGCAATTAAGACAGCATACCAGATGCAAATACCTGGTTAAAATGGATCAAATATTCCATCTGCATGTTAAACAAAAGCAGTTGTTATGTTTGTGCCCATGGTAGGCCAGAGGCCCTGATTGTCCCCCTTCCACTAAGGTGGTCCTCCAGTCAACCAGGCGTAGGCTGCATGGTAGCTGTTTTCCAGGATTCTACAGCCTGGAGTAATAAGTCATGCCAGGCTCTCTCTGCTATATCCCAAAGTCCCTGCAGGTCAGCCCCCGAGGGCCATCCAGCTTCTGTCTCCCAACACTAAGTTCATTTTGTGTCTCTCACAGCAGAGAGGAAACTTAGCATTCCTTGGAGACCTGAAGGGATGCAGTGAGCTTAAGAATTTTCAAGAGCTTTTCAATCAGTCAGCCCTTGTTCATCCCCAAGAGGATGTGTGGTGGTATTGTGGTGGACCTTTACTGGGCACTCTGCCGAATAACTAGAGTGGCACTTGTGCTTTAGTCCATTTGGCTATCCCTTTCACCCTGGCATTTCATCAACCACAGGAAAAAATAAAATAAAATAATAAGACATCGTAAAGTGAGAGAAGCCCCTTATAGATCTTTCAACTCTCACATCTATTTAGATGCAATTGGAGCCCTGCAAGGAATACCAGATCAATTTAAAGCTTGAAATCAAATAGTTACAGGATTTAAGTCAATATTTTGGTAGAGGACAGTCAATAAAAATGTAGATTAAACTACATCTATTACAACTAACAGCAACAAGCTTTTCATGAGTTAAAAAGAAAAACTCATGTCGGCCCCAGCCCTGAGGCTACCTAACTTGACAAAACTCTTTACACTCTATGTGTCAGAAAGAGAAAATATAGCAGTCGGAGTTCTAACCCAGACTGTAGGTCCCTGGCCAAGGCCAGTGGCCTATCTCTCAAAGCAACTAGACGGGGTTTCCAAAGGCTGGCCCCCATGTCCAAGGGCCCTGGCAGCAACAGCCCTGTTAGCACAAGAAGCAGATAAGCTAACTCTTAAGCAAAACCTAAACATAAAGTCCCCCCATGCTGTGGTAATTTTAATAAATACCAAAGGACACCATTAGCTAATGAATGCTAGACTAACTAGATACCAAAGCTTGCTCCATGAAAATCCCCACATAACCACTGAAGTTTGCAACACCCTAAACCCCACCACCTTGCTCCTGGTATCAGAGAGCCCAGTTAAACATAACTGTGTAAAAGTATTGGATTCAGTTTATTCTAGTGAGCCCAAACTCCAACACCATCCTTAAACATCAGTAGACTGAGCGCTGTACGTGGATGGGAGCAGCTTCGCCAACCCCTGCAAAGTGCCTCTGAAGAAGATGACAAGCCCTGCTCCAGTCACACCCAGAAGCTGACTGGTCCGTGCATGGCTGAAACGTGAGGAACTCATTGCAGGACTCATTTTCCTTAAAATTTGGACTTGTACACTAAGTACTTCAACTGACCTTCCTCAGACTGAGGGCTGTTCCCAGTGTATACATCAGGTCACTGAGGTAGGACAAAAGATTGCTACAGTCCTATTATTTTATGGTTATTACAAGTGTACCAGGACTCTAAAAGAAACATTTTTGTATAATGCTATTCTATCCAAGGTATGTAGCCCAGGAAATAACCAACCTGATGCGTGTTATGACCCATTTTAAGCTGCCCATGATCAAAGTTTTTAAAATAAAATCAAGGACTGGTCCTTTTCTAGGCGACACAAGTAAAGTAATAGCTAGGACAAAAGAAAGAAGGGTCTCCAAGCACATAACCCTAAAATGTAATGCTTGTAGCACTATCAATAGCAATCAGCATAGAATAAAATGCAGTTCTTTAAATTAAAAAAAAAAAGTTTACACAGCAGGAAATAAGTATATCTGCCATGAATTAAGCTAATGTACAAATGTGTGTAATTACTGGTCTTGTGTCACGTAGACTACTTAGAAAAAGGGTGAAAAAGATCCTGTTTAGCTCCAAAAAGGGGAAGACAGCCCCTCCTGTACAAGTGGAAGCTGCAACCCCTTAAACTTAACAATTACAAATCCCTTAAACCCAAGGTAAAAAAAAGGAGAACACGTATCTCTGGGCATCAATAGGAAAGGACTAGGTCCTAGAACAAATATCTTAGTAAAAGAGGAGGTTCATAAACTCTCTCTGGAACCAGTATTTCAGACTTTCTATGATAAACTAAATGTGCCAGTACCAGAGACTCCAGGAAAAACCAGAAATTTGGTTTTGCAATTAGCCAAGCATGTAGCCCAGTCTCTAAATGTCACTTCATGTTATGTTTGTGGAGAAACTATAATAAGAGATCAATGGCCATAAGAAGCCCGAGAATTAGTGCCTACAAACCCAGTTCCTGATTAATTCCTGGCCCAAAAGAATCACCCTAATCATCTCCAGGTTCTAAAACTCTCAATTATTGGACAATATCGCATAGCTAGAAAAAGGAAAAAATTCACTCATTCTGTAAGATGACTTAGTTATCTGGGGCAAAAACTGTACAATGGTACCAAAGAAAACAGTTACATGGTGGAGTTCCAATTACACAGAAAGAGATCCATTCAGTAAATTTCCAAGGTTGCAGACTGGGCCCACCCAGAATTCCACTGGGACTGGACTGCCCCCACCAGGTTACACTGGATATGTAGACATAGAGCCTACGCTAAGCTGCCTGACCAGTGCACAGGTAGTTATGTTATTGGCACTATTAAACCATCTTTCTTCCTACTGCCCATAAAAAACAGGCGAACTCCTGAGCTTCCCAGTCTATGCTTCCTGTGGAAAACGAAGCACAGCCATAGGTAATTAAAAAGATGATAAATGACCTCCTAAAAAATTATACAGTACTATAGGCCTGCCACTTAGACATAAGATGGCTCATGGGGATACTGGACCCCCATTTACATGCTCAACCAAATCATATGGTTACAAACTGGTTTAAAAATCATCACTAATAAAACCGGTCAAGCCTTGACTATTCTGGCCCGGCAAGAAACTCAGATAAGAAATGCTATCTATCAAAATAGCTTGGCTCTCGACTACTTGATAGCAGCTGAAAGAGAGATCTATAAGAAATTTAACCTTACTAATTACTGTCTACACATAGATAATCAAAGGCAAGTAGTTAAAGACAGAGTTAAAAATATGGCAAAACTGATGCATGTGCCCGTACAAGTGTAGCACGAATTCCACCCTGAAGCCATGTTTAAAAATTAGTTTCCAGCACCAGGAGGATTCAAAACTCTTATAATAAAAGTTATAATAGTAATAAGAACCTGCTTACTGTTCCCTTGTTTGCTACCTGTACTTCTTCAAATTATTTTTTAAAAAAAGCTTCATCGCGACCTTAGTTTACCAAAATGCTTCAGCGCAAGTGTGCTATATGAATCACTATCAATCTATTGCACAAAAAGACACAAGTAGCAAAAATAAGAGTGAGAACTCCCACTAACAAAAAGTGAGAGTCTCAAAGGGGGGAAATGGGGAAGAGAGAGATCCTCTCATATTGTTTTATACTGTTTGATACTCAGTACCTGTTTTAAGAAAAAACAAGGAAGTGAAACCAAAGACAGGCAGCCTGGTGCCAGACCCAAAACCTGGCCTAAACCTAGTAGTTAAAAACCAACTCATGACTGGGTTGAAACCAATGTTATCCATAGATTCCCAGCATTGTATAAAAGAACACTGTGAAATTCCCTGTTCTGTTCTGTTTCACTCTGACCACCAGCACATGCAGCCCCCGTCACGTACTGCTGCTCACTCAAATCAATCACAATCCTTTCATGTGAAATCTTTAGTGTTGTGAGCCCTTGAAAGGGACAGAAATTGTGCACTCCAGGAGCTCGGATTTTAAGACAGTAGCTTGCCGATGCTCCCAGCTGAATAAAGCCCTTCCTTCTACAACTCAGTGTCTGAGAGGTTTTGTCTGCGGCTAGTCCTGCTACATTAAAACTACAAAAATTAGCCAGGTGTAATGGCAGGCGCCTGTAATCCCAGCAACTTGGGAGCCTGAGGCAGAAGAAACCAGGAGGCGGAGGTTGCAGTAAACTGAGATTGCATCACTGCACTCCAGCCTGGGGGACAGAGCGAGACTCTGTCTCAGACAAAAAAAAAAAAAAAAATCCAGTAAGTCACTAAACAAATACAAAAGCAAATAATTAAACCCTAAAGGGGAGGCAAGTCGAGACCCAGAATTCCTACAACATATTATCTAAAATGTCCAATTTCTGAGGAAGTACAAGGTATACAAAGAAACAGGAATGTATTCATGATCCACTGGAAGAAAACAAACGAGGAGGAAATTGCCTGGGAGAGTGACAGAAGTTGAATTTATCAGAAAAAGGCTACAAAATAGACATTATTAGCATGGTCATTGAAGGAAGCCAGAATATTTTTCCCCGAAACATAAAGGATTTTGAATTAAAGATAAGGAACATGTAGGGGAGCTCTCTTCCTTCCCTGTTGGCCTAGAGCAGGACAAAGAAAAAAGGTCTTTCTATCCTCCTCCTTCCTTTGCCACTTTAAAGACAGGATGTAAATTTTCCTTTATTATAAATTCTCCTTTACTTAGTGATAGTGTCAGAGGCGTTCAAACCAGAGTGACTCCTTTTTTTTTCTTTTTTTTTTAATGGCACGATCTCAGCTCACCACAACCTCCACTTCCTGGGTTCAAGCGATTCTCCTGCTTCAGCCTCCCTAGTAGCTGGGATTGCAGGCATGCACCACCATGCCCGGCTAATTTTTTATTTTTAGTAGAGACGGGGTTTCTCCATGTTGGTCAGGCTGGTCTCAAACTCCCAACCTCATGTGATCTACCCACCTTGGCCTCCCAAAGTGCTGGGATTACAGGTGTGAGCCACTGCCACTGGGCTCACTACTTTCTTAATAAACTTGCTTTTACTTTGCACTACGGACTCGCCCTGAATTCTTTCTTTCACAAGATCCAAGAACCCTCTCTTGGGGCCTGGATGGGGACTCCTGTCCTGTAACATATTTCTGGTGACCATGAAGGACAGCAGGCATTTCTGGGTGGAGCAGAACTTCCTTCTGTCAGCTATGAAGGTTCAATGCATTGGTCATTTCTCTTTCTAGTCCACCCGAAAGCTGTACTGAGAACCCTTCATCCCCTCCTTCTTACCCGTCTAGTCCCACTCTGTACCCACCACTCCCTGAGGAACTTAGCCCAGCAAGTACCACTCATAGTGGAGCCTTCTATCAACCTCCAACAGGAAACTTTTGTCCACTTAAAGAGGTGGCAAATGGGGAAGAAGGCACTGTGAGAGTACATGTTCCCTTTTCTGCCTAATGTGGCTCTACATAAAGAGAAGTTTGGTCTTTTCTCTGAAGATCCAGGAAAATTCATAGATGAGTTGCAGAAATTAACTCCAACCTATAGTTTAACTTGGCAGGATCTGCATGTCTTGTTGTCTCTGCTTTGTACAGTGGAAGAGAAAGAACGCATTTTGGGGACAGCTAGGACCCATGCAGACGAGGTATTGGCTCACAACCCAAACCATTATATGTATCAGGCAGGAGGTATAGCAGTTCCAGATCAAGACCCAGAGTGGAAGTATCAAAGGGGCAGTGAGGACTTGGGGAGGAGAGATCATATGGTCACTTGTTTGTTGGAAGGGATGAAAAAGCCTGTTAACTCTGAAAAGGTTAAGGAAGTTTCTCAGGGTAAAGATGAGAATCCAGTTTTGTTTCAAGAGTGTTTCGTTGAGGCTATCAGAAACTACAGTAACACTGATCCTGCCTCAAGGGAAGGACAAACCCTTTCGGGAGTACATTTTATAACCCAGTCTGCCCCTGATACCCGTAGGAAACTACAAAAAGCAGCTATGGGTCCCCAAACTCCTATGGAACAGCTTTGGATACGGCATTTTTAGTTTTTAATAATAGGGACAAAGCAGAGGAAGCAGAAAGAGCAAGAAGGACCTCCCACAAGCTTGGTGCAGCTCTTGGCTGCAGGCTTAAGCTCACCTCCCATATGGGGTTGCCCTCCTTGCTCTTGGACTGAACAAGGGAAGCGGAAAGGCAGGAAGCCCAAAGCTGGGTGTTCCAGTCACCGTGCCTTGGACATGAATCAGTGTGCACATCGTAAGAAAACTGGCCATTGGAAGAGGGACTGCCCAGTGCACCAGATGGAGCCATCCGCACTCGAACCAGTGATGGCTGAAATAGCCAGGCAAGGCCAGTCATGGTGGCTCATGCCTGTAATCCCAGCACTATGGAGGCCAAGGTGGGTGGATCACCTGAGGTCAAGAGTTCGAGACCAGCCTGGCCAACACGGCAAAACCCCGTCTCTACTAAAAACACAAAAATTAGCCCAGCGTGGTGGCGCGCATCTGTAATCCCAGCTACTCCAGGGGCTGAGGCAGTAGA
The DNA here is from genome assembly GCF_003255815.1 of Theropithecus gelada. Taxonomy (NCBI): domain Eukaryota; kingdom Metazoa; phylum Chordata; class Mammalia; order Primates; family Cercopithecidae; genus Theropithecus; species Theropithecus gelada. The sequence goes on from NC_037669.1 coordinate 48,369,443, forward strand.
ATCACTTGAACCCAGGAGGCGGAGGTTGCAGTGAGCTGAGATCACGCCACTGCACTCCAGCCTGGGCAACAGAGTGAGAATCTGGCTCAAAAAAAAAAAAAAGAAAAAGAAAAAGAACCACGAAATAGCCAGGCAAGCCCAAGAGTGACAGGGCCAAGACCTTCCGCCACAGCTCCCATCAGACAACTATCCATCTCTCTGGAGGAGCCTCAGGTAACCCTTGACTTTGGCAGGTCAAACTTCCTTCTGGGCTGCTTATTCTGTTTTGGCCCATTATAATGGGCCTCTGTCACCCCAAAACTGTATGGTCACAGGGTAGATGGACAAGCCCACAGAGGGCATTTTACCTATCCTCTAAGGTGTTCTTCAGGGACTTTGGTTTCCTCACACAACTTTCTTATCAGGCCTGGATGCTTCAGGACAGTTGCAGCAACTGCTCTTTTAGTAGATGAAGCCAATAAACTGGCTTTAGGACAATATCTGGAGGTTTTAACCCCACATCAAGTACAAGGAGTCCTAGAAGCTAAAGGACACCAGTGGATGACAGGAGGACACTTATTGAAATATCAGGCTTTGTTGTTAGATGCTCCTGATATAACACTTAAAGTATGCCAGACTTGGAATCCAAACTCATCTTTGCAGAAATACACAGACCTGTCTCCCAGGTGTGTCCTTAATCTTGGCAAAATAAACTTCCAAATTGATTGATACTTGACTCAAATACTTTTTGATTCATACTTTATATGTCCCTTATTTACTCATTTCTTTTACTTCGTTTCATAATCTTTAAATAAACTTTGAATTACACAAAAATTATTTTTCTTTATAAAATAAGAACACTTCTTTTTAGAAAAATGTTTTCCATTGAGCCTGGCGCGTTGGCTCACGCCAGTAATCCCAGCACTTTGGGAGGCTGAGGCGGGCCAATCACCTGAGGTCAGGAGTTCAAGACCAGCCTGGGCAACACGGTGAATTCCTGGTTTTGTTTTGTTTTGTTTTGATTTTTGACACAGAGTCTGACTCTGTCACCCAGGCTGGAGTGCGGTAGCACAATCTCAGCTCACTGCAACCCCACCCCCCAAGTTCAAGCGATTCTCCTGTCTCAGCCTCCTGAGTAACTGGGATTACAGGAGTGTGCCACTAAGCACAGCTAATTTTTTTTTTTTTTTTAGATGGACTTTCACTTTTGTTGTCCAGGCTAGAGTGCAACGGCGCAATCTCAGCTCATTGCAACCTCCGCCTCCTGGGTTCACGTGATTCTCCTGACGCAGCCTCCCGAGTAGCTGGGATTACAGGCATGCACCACCATGTCCGGCTAATTTTGTATTTTTAGTAGAGATGGGGTTTCTCCATGTTGGCCAGGCTGGTCTCAAACTCCTGACCTCAGGTGATCCGCCCACCTCAGCCTCCCAAAATGCTGGGATTACAGGCGTGAGCCACTGCTCCCTGCCCATTTTTTCTTTCTCTCTCTTTTTTTTTTTTTTTTTTTTTTGTATTTTTAGTAGAGATGGGGTTTCGCCATGTTGGCCAGGCTGGCCTAGAACTTCTGACCTCAGTTGATTCACCCATCTCGCCCTCTCAAACTGCTGGGATTACAGGTGTGAGCCACTGCACCTGGCCAAGAGCTTTGTTTCTATCCTTTCTAGTCCATTCCCTCATAACTTCTGAGTCCCAATCCTTCTCTTCTTCCAACCCTCTTCTCTTTGTTTTCCTACTAGGCCTTCCTTTGCGACGTCCCACTGTAGATCATAAGGAGGCTGCAAGAACTGACGAGTGGTCCATTTCCTTGCAACCTCTAGAAGCCAGAATATACTTCAGGCAGGGCCTTGTTACCAAAGACAATGTGTAGCAGTTAAGGCCAGAGCCTTCCACTCCACATCACCCAGGAATTGCTACGGCTGTTCTGTGACCTCAGCCAAACCAAGTTACTTCTGCTTTCCTCAGTGTCCTTATTTGTCAAATGGGAATGCTAGTACCAACCACCTCACAGAGGTGCAGTAAAAACTGCAGGCGGGTGTAGTGGTTCACATCTGTAATCCCAGCACTAAGGGAAGAAGAGATGCGAGGATAGCCTGAGGCCAGGAGTTGGAGACCAGCCCGACTAATACAGAGAACCCATCTACACATACGCGCCTGTGACTGTAAAGACTACTACGTGTGGCCGGGCGCGGTGGCTCAAGCCTGTAATCCCAGCACTTTGGGAGGCTGAGACGGGCGGATCACGAGGTCAGGAGATCGAGACCATCCTGGCTAACTTAGCGAAACCCCGTCTCTACTAAAAAATACAAAAAACTAGCCGGGCGAGGTGGCGGGCGCCTGTAGTCCCAGCTACTCGGGAGGCTGAGGCAAGAGAATGGCGTGAACCCGGGAGGCGGAGCTTGCAGTGAGCTGAGATCCGGCCACTGCGCTCCAGCGCCGGGGACCGAGTGAGACTCTGTCTCAAAAAAAAAAAAAAAAGACTACTACGTGACTGTTGCTACATTATTATTATTATTATTATTATTATTATTAACAGAGGACACTATTAAGAATCCAGCATTGTAATTTGAATACTCATTTTAATCCTTCCAACTATCCCCTGGAGTAAGCGTTTTTGTCTCATTTCACGAAAGACAAGGGGCTCTAATCCCATCCGTACCAGGGTTTGGCAAAGTGGGCAAGTGAGAGGCTCAACGGTGAGCTTCCGTTCCTCCCCTGTAAATGGTAACAATGGCACTGTCACAAAAAGGACCAAGTGAGACCACAGGAGGCCCGTGTGTGTGTGTGTGTGTGTGTGTGTGTGTGTGTGTGTGTGTGTGTGTGAGAGAGAGAGACAGAGAGAGAGAGAGACAAAGTTTCGCTCTTGTTGCCCAGGCTGGAGTGCAATGGCGCGATCTCGGCTCACTGCAACCTCCACCTCCTGGGTTCAAGCAATTCTCCTGCCTCAGCCTCCTGAGTAGCTAGGATTACAGGCATGCGCCACCATGCCTGGCTAATTTTGTATTTTTAGTAGAGATGGGGTGGGGGTTCTCCACGTTGGTGAAGCTGTTCTCAAACTCCCGACCTCAGGTGATCTGCCTTGCCTCGGCCTCCCAAAGTACTGGGATTAGGGGAGTAAGTCATCGAGACCGGCTTTTTTTTTTGGGCAGGGGGCGGAGTGTCGCTTTGTGGCACAGGCTGGAGTGCAGTGGCACAATCTCGGCTCACTGCAACCTCTGCCTCCTGGGTTCAAGCAATTCTCTTGCCTCAGCCTCCCATGTAGCCGGGATTACATATGCCACCACGGTGGCTAATTTTTGTATTTTTACTAGAGACGGGGTTTCGCCATGTTGGCCAGGCTAGTCTCGAACCCCTGACCTCGTGATCTGCCTGCCTCGGCCTCCTAAAGTGCTGGAATTACCGGCTTTAGGCAGCGAACCCGGCCCACCCTTCTTAAATGCATGACTATCTCCCCAGCTTTCCAGCACCAAATCCAACAGCCCCACCCGTCCACGCACCCACGCCAGGCCATGACCCCCCACATCGCTCACTGCGCAAGCTCAGACCCAGTCCCAGGAAGCGAGCCCCACCTCGCCCCAGCTCTGCTTTCATAGCCGCCGAGCAATCCCGGAAGCCGAATCACCCATAGGTCAAAGACAGCGCCGCTGCTCCGGCACTGCCGCCAGAGGGCGCGGAGTCACCGTGTTGGCCTGCGCCTCCCTTGTCACGTCGGCCGAACGGCTACGGCAATGGAGGATTTTGCCGTACTAGACGACAGGATGACTGCTTCCCCTGAAGCTTCACCAAACGCGGAGAGGCTTTCCTGTCCCTCGGAGACGCAGTGATGTGACGCAGCGGTTGCAGCGGTTGCAGCGAAGGTTTCTCGTAAAAGATGGCCGGGCGGAGTTGCCAGGTGTCTCCTGGCGGGGGCGGCGGCCGCAGCACAAGATGGCGGCCCGACCCGAGGCTCCCACACGCGGGGCTGCCAGAGGCGGTGGCACCGAGGGTCCACGCCCCTTGCTGGCCCTGTCCCCGCCTGCGGGGCTGCGACCCGCCTTTGTGTGCGGGTGGAAGTGCGGGTCGCCTGGGGCCGAGTTGCAACTTCGCCACAATCCATTGAAGCGCGATGAGGCGACGTTACCTCCTAACTCTTCGGGAGATGGGCAGCGTGGGAATTCCTAGTAACATCAATGCGACTCACTCAGACTTCCTTTTTCCCATCCTGAGCCGCAAAACCAGGGGCTGGTGAAATAAATTAGAGGCCATCTTTCAGAGGAATGGCCTGCCACCGTTAAAAAGAGCAAAGCTGCAATTTATGTACCAGCTCTGAGATAAGTGAAATAAAGCAAAGCCCAGGAAAATGTGTATAGACATGCCTTTGTGTTTTGGTTTTTTTTTTGGGTTTTTTTTGTTTTTTTTTTTTTTTGAGACGGAGTCTCGCTCTGTCGCCCAGACTGGAGTGCAGTGGCCGGATCTCAGCTCACTGCAAGCTCCGCCTCCTGGGTTCACGCCATTCTTCCGCCTCAGCCTCCCGAGTAGCTGGGACCACAGGCGCCCGCCACCTCGCCCGGCTAATTTTTTGTATTTTTTAGTAGAGACGGGGTTTCACCGTGTTAGCCAGCATGGTCTCGATCTCCTGACCTCGTGATCCGCCCGTCTCGGCCTCCCAAAGTGCTGGGATTACAGGGTTGAGCCACCGCGCCCGGCCGCCTTTGTGTTTTTAAACAAGAAGACCCACATAAATGAAGATATGAATGTGTAAGCATAGTATAGTGGTAATCGTAATAGCGATCACCCAGCCTAAGGAAGGGAATGGAGAGAGAGGGAACGGGGATGGGGGGGGAGACAGTTTTCATCTGAGACCATTGTGTCTTCTGAGTATTGTACTATGGACAGGTGTTAATTTTAAATTTTTGGTAAACATTTAAATTACGACTTAAAGACAAGTTCTTTTAAAAGGGTATAAGGGCAGACTAGCACATAGAAAAAAAAATAGACTTTTTTCACCTAGAACCAAGACATTTGATAAACATTCATGAAACTCAACTTGCAAGGATAAAAATTTCAAGGTCAATACTATAGTACTTACTGCAAAGAATGCCAATCCCTGTGACAGCCTGAGCCCTCTTGAAAGCTAGTTTTTGTTGGAGGAGGGTCAGAAAATTTGACGTGGAAGCAGGAGGCACTCGACCTGTTTGCTGATAGAACGAATGAATGCCTTTCTACTATAAGCATACATAGACTCAGTGGCTTCTTCTGATTTTGTTGTATCTTAGGCTTTTCGGGTTAATATCAGTGGCAACATTGAGAGTTTGAGCCAAGTTCTGCCTTAGAATCATCCAGAAAGGGGTTTTCACTGCCTGAAAAATAAGTAGTAGCAGTTTCAGAATTGGCATTGATTTTGGAAATCACCTATTTGAACTTGAAAGAAGTTTTAGTCCTCCATCCTAAAGCAACAACCATACTGACCCTTTACCAGTGCGCCAGGCACTGGAGAAGAGGGTATTCTTTTTTTTTTTTTTTTTTCCCTGAGACAGAGCTTCACTCTTGTTGCCCAGGCTGGGGTGCAGTGGTGTGATCTTGGCTCACTGCAACCTCCGTCTCCTGGCTTCAAGTGATTCTCCTGCCTCAGTCTCCCGAGTATCTGGGATTACAGGTGCGTGCCACCACACCCAGCTAATTTCTTTCTTTCTCTTTCTTTCTTTCTTTCTTTCTTTCTTTCTTTCTTTCTTTCTTTCTTTCTTTCTTTCTTTTTCTTTCTTTCTTTCTTTCTTTCTTTTCTTTCTTTTCTTTCTTTTCTTTCTTTTCTTTCTTTTCTTTCTTTTGTCTTTCTTTTTTTTTTTTGTGAGATGGAATCTTGCTGTTGCCCAGGCTGGAGTGTAGTGGCATGATCATGGCTCACTGCAACCTCCACCTCCCAGATTCAAGCGATTCTTCTGCCTCAGCCTCCCTAGTAGCTAGGACTACAGGTGCACGCCACCATGCCCAGCAAATTTTTGTATTTTTAGTAGAGACGGGGTCTCATCATATTGGCCAGCCTGGTCTCGAACTCCCAACCTTGTGATCCGCCTGCCACGCCCAGCTAATTTTTTCTTTTTTAGATGGAGTTTCGCTCTTGTTGCTCAGGCTGGAGTGCAATGTCACGATCTTGGCTCACCACAACCTCCACCTCCCAGGTTCAAGCAATTCTCTTGCCACACCTTCCCGAGTAGCTGGGATTACAGGCATGCTCCACCACGGCTGGCTAATTTTGTATTTTTAGTAGAGACAGGAGTTTCTCTGTGTTGGTCAGGCTGGTCTCGAACTCCTCACCTCAGGTGATCTGCCCACTTCAGCCTCCCAAAGTACTAGATTACAAGTGTGAACCACCGCACCAGCTTCATTTTTGTATTTTTTGTGGAGACGGGGTTTTGCCATGTTGGCCAGGCTGGTCTGGAATTCCTGACCTCAGGTGATCTGCCCTCCTCAGCCTCCCAAAGTGCTGGGATTACAGGTGTGAGCCACTGCGCCAGGCCAAGAGGGCATTCTTACATGGGATAATTACACATAGCACTGTGGGTTGTTGAAGGCATTAAATATGCTAATAAGAGTTTAGCCAAGTTACTTACCTGTACTAAATGTTCAGTAAATATTAGCTATAATTGTTTTGGGGAATCCCTCAGTTGCTTGATAAAGTACATTTTTGCCTCTGAGACTTTATGGGGACTTGAAAGTATGCTAGTTGTGTAGAGCTCTTACTATTTTCATAATTTTAGAGGCCACATGGAAAGAATTTAGATTCTTATTGTGGAGCCTACAGTAAGTTAATTAACTTTTTTTTTTTTAATGAGACGGAGTCTCACTCTGTTGCCCAGGCTGGAGTGCAGTGGCTCAATCTTGGCTCACTGCAACCTTGGCTCAACTGCCTCCTGGGTTGGAGCAATTCTCCTGTCTCAGCCTCCCGAATAGCTGGGATTACAGGTGTGTGCCACCACGCCCAGCTGATTTTTGTATGTTTAGTAGAGATGGGGTTTCACCATGTTAGCCAGGCTGGTCTTGAACTCCTGACCTCAGGTGATCCACCTGCCTTGGCCTCCCAGAGTTCTGGGATTACAGGTGTAAGCCACCACACCTGGTCATACTTAACCTTTCTTGGTTTCAGTCTCCATATAACTAAGGTGAGAATCACAAAACCTGTTTTATAGGGTCACTGTGAGAATAATAATTAGAAATAATATATGTAAAGCACTTTGTGCAAGGTATGCAGTAGGCACTCAATAAGTGGTGTTTAATTCTGTAATATCTCAACCTCAGAGGTAAAGAACTAATTAATACTGCCCTCAGGCAGAAGAGTTTCCCTGGTCAAGAGGCAGGAGTGGGTTGCTGCCGGGTGACAGTTAACACAGGAAGCCTACAGTGAGAAGTTGAAGGGATGGCAGGTCCATGGGCCTCAGAGCCTCGGGCCTCAGGCTTCCTGTCTCTGTCGGGGAAAAGGCAAGGCCTCCACAGGAGGCGGATATGGTCTGCAGGCTATTGCAGAGATGCCTCTTTGCCAACAGCCACCTGCACTGTTTCATTTCACAGTTGCCTGTAAACCACTGTTTCTGAGGCTCATCTTCATACTTTAATGTGAAGTGGCTACTGCATTTTTTTTTTTAAGACAAGGTCTTGCTCTGTCACCTAGGCTGGAGTACAGTGGAACAATCATGGCTCACTGCAGCCTTGGCCTCCTGGGCTCAAGCCACCCTCCCTAGTCTCAGCCTCTCAAGTAGCTGGGACTACAGGCATGTCCCCCTACACCCAGCCAATTTTGTATTTTTGGTAGAGTTGGGGTTTCGCCATGTTGGCTAGGCTGGTCTCAAACTCCTGGGCCCACTTCGGCCTCCTGGAGTGCTTGGATTATATGCACGAGCCACTGCACTCGGTCAGCCCTTCTGTCTTTTGATAGAAAATTCAACATAAGACCGGGCACGGTGGCTCACGCCTGTAATTCCAGCACTTTGGGAGGCCGAGACGGGCGGATCACGAGGTCAGGAAATCGAGACCATCCTGGCTAACACGGTGAAACCCCGTCTCTACTAAAAATACAAAAAATTAGCTGGGTGCCATGGCGGGCGCCTGTAGTGCCAGTTACTTGGGAAGCTGAGGCAGGAGAATGGCGTGAACCCAGGAGGTGGAAGTTGCAGTGAGCCGAGATCACAACACTGCACTCCAGCCTGGGCGACAGAGCGAGACTGTCTCAAAAAAGTAAATAAATGAAAATTAAAAAAATTAAAATTCAACATAAAATGCCTTAGCCAAGCATAGAGTTCAATTTTCTCATGATCGAGAAGTCCAGAGTGGTAAAATCACATCATGGAGCCATTGGGCCAATGTTACTTCTGTACTTTTGCTCAGTCATCCTTACCCTGTGGATATCATCCTCATTTTTGTTGCCTCAGGGTCATTAATGGCTGCTACCTCCTCTATCACATCCGCATTTCAGACAGGGTAGAAGGGAAGAAAAAATAGCAAACCATATTTGCCAGCTCAGTCAGCCCTGGTTTTTATGAACTTTTCAGGAAGCCCCACCCAGCAACTTCCACCTACACTTCATTACTTAGAACCATATTGTATTACTTGGCCACTTCTCCTTCCAAGGAACACTGAGAAATGAAGTTCTTTATCTGGGCACATTGTTGTCCTGAACAAATCAGGGTTCTGTTAGAAGAACAAATTGTAGAGTAGATAGGTGAGCAGTACAGTAAAACTTCATTAAGCAACATTATTCATGTTTCCTAACTGCGGGTGATTTGCCTGCCTCGGCCTTCCAAAGTGCTGGGATTACAGGCGTGACCCACCGCACACTGCCGCAAGCTTTCTTGACAGCTCTGTTCTGAGAAATCATGGGGCACCCAGGTTCCATCTGTCTTTTGCTTTGTAACCTCTAAGGAGTTGCCATCACCTAAATAGTCTAAAATTTGGTTACCACCACATCCAATCCCAGCCAGTGCGAAACTGGAAGAGAAGAAAAAAGGCATGCCCCTCTTTTTTTTTTTTTTTTGAGATGGAGTCTTGCTCTGTTGCCCAGGCTGGAGTGCAGTGGTGTGATCTCAGCTCACTGCAGCCTCCACCTCCTGGGTTCAAGCAGTTCTCTGCCTCACCCTACCAAGTAGTTGGGCTTCCAGGCACCCACCACTATGCCTGGCTAATTTTTGTACTTTTAATAGAGACAGGGGGTTTCACCATCGTGGTCAGGCTGGTCTTGAACTTTTGACCTCATGATCCTCCTGCCTCAGCCTCCCACAGTGCTGGGATTACAGGCGTGAGCCACCACACCTGGCCCCGGAGTTTCACTCTTGTTGCCCAGGCTGGAGTGCAATGGCGAGATCTCAGCTCACTGCAATCTCTGCCTCCTAGGTTCAAGCAATTCTCCTGCCTCAGCTTCCCGAGTAGCTGGGATTACAGGCATGTGCCACCACACCTGGCTGATTTTGTATTTTAGTAGGGACTGGGGTTTCTTCAAATTGATCAGGCTGATCTTGAATTCCCAACCTCAGGGGATCTGCCCGCCTCGGCCTCCCAAAGTGCTGGGATTATAGGCGTGAGGCACCGTGCCCGGCCACATCTGCCTCATTTTTAAAAGTATAACCAAGAAGTTACTGGTCTTCTGGCCAGCATGTAAGGCTTTATTCTATGCATTCATATATTCAGATATAAATTGAAGGTCTTACTACAGTAAGAGAGGTCAAAACCTTTGCCTTAGCAGCTATGGTGGCTCACACCTGTAATCCCAGAACTTTGGAAGGTGGGAGGATTTTTTTGAGTCCAGGAGTTAGAGACCTGCCTGGACAACATGGCAAGATGCATCTCTACCAAAAAAAAGAAAAAAAAAAAAATCCAGGCATGGTGGCACATACCTGTGGTCCCTGCTACCCTGCTACTGGCCGAGCCAGGTGGATCCTTGAGACCAGGAGTTTGAGCCTGCAGTAAGCTATGATTGCATCACTGCACTTTAGCCTGGGAAACAGAGTGAGACCCCATCTCTATCATATTTTTTTACAAAGAAAGAAAATTGCTGGGCATGGTGGCTCAAGCCTGTAATCCTTGCACTTTGGGAGGCTGAGGCGGGCGGATCACGAGGTCAAGAGATTGAGGCCATCCTGGCCAACATGGCGAAACCCCGTCTCTCCTAAAAATACAAAAGTTAGGCCAGGCACGGTGGCTCACGCCTGTAATCCCAGCACTTTGGGAGGCCGAGATGGGCGAATCACGAGGTCAGGAGATCAAGACCATCCTGGCTAACACGGTGAAACCCTGTCTCTACTAAAAATACAACAAAAAAAAAATTTAGCCGGGCGTGGTGGTGGGCACCTGTAGTCTGAGCTACTCAGGAGACTGAGGCAGGAGAAGGGCGTGAACCTGGGAGACAGAGCTTGCAGTGAGCAGAGATTGTGCCACTGCACTCCAGTCTAGGCGACAGAGCGAGACTCTGTCTCAACAACAACAACAACAAAATACAAAAATTAGCTGGGCGTGGTGGTGCGCACCTATAGTCCCAGCTACTTGGTAGCCTGAGGCAGGAGAGCCCAGGAGGCGGAGGTAGCAGTGAGCCGAGATAGCGCCACTGCACTGCAGCCTGGGGACACAGCGAGCCGTCTCAAAAAACAAGAGAAAAAAAATTAGCTGGGTGCAGTGGTGCATGCATGTAGTCCCAGCTACTCAGGAGGCTGTGGTGGAAGGATTGCTTGAGCCTAGGAAGTCGTGTGCCACCATACCCAGATAATTCTCTTTTATTGTTGTTTGAGACAGATTCTCGCTCTGTCACCCAGGCTGGAATGCCATGGCGCGATCTCGGCTCACTGCAGCCTCCGCCTCCCGAGTTCAAATGATTCTTCTGCCTCAGCCTCCCGAGTAGCTGGGACTAGAGGTGCGCACCACCACACCCAGCTAATTTTTGTATTTTTTAGTAGAGACAGTTTCACCATGTTGGCCAGGCTGGTCTCAAACTCCTGACCTTGTGATCCGCCCGCCTCGGCCTCCCAAAGTGCTGGGATTACAGGCATGAGCCACCGCCCCGGCCTGTATTTTTAGTAAGAGATGGGGTTTCACTATGTTGCCCAGGCTGGTCTGAAACTCGGCTTAAGCAATCTGCCCCACTCGGCCTCCCAGAGTGCTGGGATTACAGGCATGAGCCACTGGGCCTGGCCAAGATAGTGATATTTTTAAATTTAGTTTTAATTTTTTTTAGAGATGACATCATACTGTGTTGCCCAGGCTGGTCTCCAACTCCTGGGCTCACGCAGTCTTCCCGCCTCAGCCTCCTAAATCACTGGAATTACAGGCGTGAGCCACTGCGCCTGGCCTGGATAGTGATTTTTAGAAGATGAGAAACTTCAGACTTCTGAGCAGAGAGTGACATATCTGGATTTAGGTTTCTTAAAGACCATTCTAATAAGTTATAAAATCTACATATGTGATGTTTTGATATACACTGGTCCACGGTTCCTGGCCCATACTCTATAGCCTTTGCTACAGTCTTTTGTTACAATGCTGGGTATGTTAGGCCTCACAGCAGGCCTCTGACCTCCTGCCCTGCCCTCCTTCCACTTTAGTGTTCTCCAGTATTCCCCACCTCTCCCATGAGAAGGTCCCATCTTATACTCTGTAGGAGGAAGGAATGCTGATGGCGAGAAGCTTCCATAAAAATCCAAGAGAGGGCCGGGCGCGGTGGCTCAAGCCTGTAATCCCAGCACTTTGGGAGGCCGAGACGGGCGGATCACGAGGTCAGGAGATCGAGACCATCCTGGCTGACACGGTGAAACCCCGTCTCTACTAAAAAATACGAAAACTTAGCCGGGCGAGGTGGCGGGCGCCTGTAGTCCCAGCTACTCGGGAGGCTGAGGCAGGAGAATGGCGTAAACCCGGGAGGTGGAGCTTGCAGTGAGCTGAGATCCGGCCACTGCACTCCAGCCTGGGCGACAGAGCGAGACTCCGTCTCAAAAAAAAAAAAAAAAAATCCAAGAGAGGCCGGGCGCGGTGGCTCACGCCTGTAATCCCAGCACTTTGGGAGGCTGAGGCAGGCGGATCATGAGGTCAGGAGATCAAGACCAGCCTGGTCAACATGGCGAAACCCCATCTCTACTAAAAATACAAAAATTAGCCAGGCATGGTGGCAGGCGCCTGTAATCTCAGCTACTCGGGAGGCTGAGGCAGGAGAATGGCGTGAACCCGGGAGGCGGAGCTTGCAGTGAGCCAAGATCATGCCACTGCACTCCAGCCTGGGTGACAGAGCGAGACTCCATCTCAAAAAGAAAAAAAAAGGTTCTGGAGGTCTGGACTTGCCACTGGTGTTGGGGGAGAGGCTGGTCTTGGAGAATGAGCAATCAACCTGTGAGATCTCACACTATCAGATAGTGTCAGAACTGAATTAGAGGACACCTACCTCGTGTCCACTGCTTGGTGTGTGGGGAAAACCCCCCCACACATTTGCTCACAGAAGTCTTGATGATTGTTGTCATGTGAGAGTAGAGAAAGATGTGGTTTACAGGGTGTTTGTGCTACACAATATACTCTCAAAGACATAAAAGTAAGAGCTGGCTGGGCGTGGTGGTTCACACCTGTAATCCCAACACTTTGGGAGACCGAGGCCGGTGGATCACCTGAGGTCAGGAGTTCGAGACCAGCCTGGCCAACATGGTGAAACTCTGTCTCTACTGAAAAAACAATAGCCAGGTGTTGTGGTCTGTGCCTATAATCCCAGCTACTCAGGAGGCTGAGGCAAATCGCTTGAACCCAGGAGGCCAAGGTTGCATTGAGCCAAAATCGCACCACTGCACTCCAGCCTGGGCAGCAGAACAAGACTCCGCCTGAAAAAAAAAAAAAAAAAAAGAACTAAAACTATAACTCTTAGAAGCAAGCATAGGGGGAAAGCTTCAAGATTTTGAATTTGGCAATGATTTCGTGGCTATGACACCACAGGCACGGGCAACAAAAGAAAAATAGACAAATTGGGGCAGGGTGTGGTGGCTCACACACTTTGGGAGGCTGAGGCAGGTGGATCGCCTGGGCTCAGGAGTTCAAGACCACCCAGGGCAACATGGTGAAACCCCATCTCTACTAAAAATACAAAAAAATTAGCTGGGGATGGTGGCGCACTCCTGTAGTCCCAGCTACTTAGGAGACCAAGGCCAGAATCACTTGAGCCCCGGAGGAGGAGGTTGCAGTGAGCCAAGATTGCATCACTGCACTCCAGCTTGGGCTACAGAGTGAGACACTGTCTCAAAAAAAAGAAGGAAAGAGAGAAAGAAAAGAAAGAAAAAGGAAGGAAGGAAGGAAAGAGGGAGGGAGGGAGGGAGGGAAAAGAAAGACAAATTAGACTTCATTGAAATTAACTTTTTGCATTGGAGGGGTGGAAAGGTGTGATACATTTCCTCACCAATCATAAGGGTCATGGCCAACATGCCTATGATAAAAGACAGAATTACAAGAGAAAATAATAACAAACTTATTTACAACATTTTACACAATACAGGAGCTTCTGGAAATGAAGACCCAAAGACCAAGGGGAAACTATCTATTTGTATGCTTAGGTTGAATGAAGAATGGACAGCCACATAGAAATGTGATTGGACAAAAATGGTGTGATCTTATAGTAATACACTGGGGGAAATAAACCCAGTAAGGTTCAAATTCTTCTTGGTCTGTCAGTGTAGCATTTCTTCACCCTGGGGTATGGGCAGGACTCTTCTGGAATGAGGGTCCTCAAGGGAGAAGAGGAGAGTAACCTCTCTTTTCTAATTTTTTTTTTTTTTTTTTTTGAGACAGAGTCTTGTTCTGTTATCTAGGCTGGAGTACAGTGGCATAATCTCAGCTCACTGCAACCTCTGCCTCCTGGGTTCAAACGATTCTCCTGCCTCAACCTCCCCTGCCTCAGCCTCCCGAGTAGCTGGGACTACAGGTGTATGCCACCACGCCCAGGTTTTGTTTTTTTTTTTTTGTTTTTTGTTTTTTTGTATATTTAGTAGAGACAGGGTTTCACCATGTTGGCCAGGGTGGTTTCGAACTCCTGACTTCAAGTGATCTGCCCGCCTCGGCCACCCAAAGTGCTGGGATTACAGGAATGAGCCACCGCGCCCAGCCTAGACAGAGTAACTTTTCTAGATTTTGTGGCTAGCTCTGGGGGAGTGGGATTCTAGTTACTATGAGCTGCCTTGGGAAGAAGGGTTCTGAGTCTCACTTCAGTGGAGAAAGAGGGATGGGAGATAGGAGGGCAGGAGAAGGTCAGAGAGAGACTTTGCTTCTGGAACCTTTCAGTCTCCTTTAGTTCAAAGCACTCAGCATGCCAAAGCAGCATACTTTGGGGTATCATTTTCTGAGCCTGAGCAGCATCAAAGAAAAACAAAAGGTTTTGCTGTATTTATGGGAGGCCATTGATTTGGGTTTTTTTGTTTGTTTGTTTTATTAGACACAATCTCACTCTGTTGCCCAGGCTGGCATGCAGCAATGCCATCATGGCTTATTGCAGTCTTGACCTCCTGGCCTCAAGCGATCTTCCCACTTTATCCTCCCCGGTAACTGGGACTACTATTTTTTTTTGTAGAGAAGAGGTCTCATCATACTGCCCAGGCTAGTGCTGAACTCCTGAGCTCAAGGGATCCTCCCGCCTCGGCCCCTGAAAGTGCTAGAATTATAGGTATGAGCCACAGTGCCTGGCCAAATGGAGGCCGTTGATTTGTACTAAGCTCCTCCTACACTAGGACCCCACAGGCCAACCCAAAATAGAGTCACTCATGCTAAGGTTCCATGTCACCAAACTGAAACATAAGCTGTTTGCTTATAAGATCTGACCTTAGGGCTGGGCACAGTGGCTCACACCTGTAATCCAGTAATTCGAGACCAGCCTGACCAACATGGTGAAACCCCATTTCTACTGAAAATACAAAAATTGGCTGGGTGTGGTGGTGCGTGTCTGTAATCCCAGCTACTTGGGAGACTGAGGCAGGAGAATAGCATGAACCCAGGAGGCAAAGGTTGCAGTGAGCTGAGATCATGCCATTGGACTCCAGCCTGGGCAACAGAGCAAAACTCTTGTCTAAAAAAAAAAACCAAAAAATCTGACCTTCTGAGAAATCAGGAGAGAGGCAATAGTCAAATCCCCAATAGGTCAGTTTTACAAAAAATAGATTCACAGCAACCGATCAAAAGGGGCCCATTCAACCTAAGCTACTTGATAAGGAAGTCCCCTCTGCTTTAAGCTATACAAGAAAAGTAACCCGAAGGAACCTAATGTTAACCAATCCCCTTTTTGCACTATGCTGTTTTCTTGTTCCCTGTCAAGCTGCCTGCCTTAGAAAAACCTACTGCTCTGCCATGCCTGGTAGAGCTCCTGTCTATTTTGTAGGCTGGATGTTGCTCAGTTCATGAATCACCAATAAAAGCTAATTAGATCTTTATTTTTTTTACAGACAGGGTCTTGCTCTGTCACACAGGCTACTGTGCAGTAGTGCAATCCTAGCTCACTGTAACTTTGGACTCCTAGGCTCCAGTGATCCCCCCACCCCGGCCTCCCAAAGTGAGGAGATTACAAGCATGAGACACCATATCTAGCCAAATCTTTAAAACTCAATGTGTTGAAATTGTGTTATTTGACACAACCCACATAATATGAGAAAATATTTGTGAATCATATATCTGATAAGAGATTAATATCCATAATGCATGCAGAACTCCTAAAACTCAACAACAGAAAACCCACTTTCAGAATAAGCAAGAGTCACACAGCAATGTGAGCATACTTAATATATGTGTGAGATAGAGGAACAAACCTAAGTGATTTTTCCTACTCTTACCCAGTCACTCAACACTGCCAACAACAGATACGTGGGGGTTATTTCCCCGCACACCAAACATCGATTCTGCGGATTCCCCAGTAGACACCAGCTGGGTGTTCTCCAGTCCAATTCTGACACCATCTACCTGGAAATAGCATCAGATCCCACAGGTTGAGGGCTCAGTCCCACAAGACTGCCCCCCACTTCAGATGCTGCAAGCACGGATTGTGGTCTGTGCTTCTGACCAACTGGCTGTAAATTGGGGTTCCCAGGATTCATTTAATGGGCTAGTGTGGCTCACAAAACTCAGGGAAACACTTACTGATGTGTACTGGCTTCTTATAAAGGAGATTACAAAGAATACAGATGAACACTGTAATCCCAGCACTTTGGGAGGCCGAGCAAGGCAGGCAGATCACCTGAGGTCAGGAGTTCGAGATCAGCCTGGCAAAACCCCGTCTCTACTAAAAACATAAAAATTAGCTGGGCATGGTGGTGTGTGCCTGTAGTGCCAGCTATTCAGGAGGCTGAGGCACGAGAATCGCTTGAACCTGGGAGGTAGGAGTTGTGGTGAGGCAAAATTGTGCCACTGCACTGCAGCCTGGGTGACAGAGTGAGACTCTGTCACAAACAAACAAACAAAAAACAGATGAACAGACAGATGGACGAGATGCCCAGGACGAGGTGTGGGGAAGATGCCAGAGCTTCTATGCCTTCTCTGGGCATGCCCCTCTCCAGGAATCTACCTGTGCTCAGCTGTTGGGAAGCTCTTCTGAACCCTGTCCTTTTGGGTTTTTAGGGAGGCTTCATGACCCACACAATTGACTAAATCATTGGCCTTTGGTGATCAACTCAACCTTCGGCTTCTCTCTCCTCCCCCAAATCAGGGGGCTGCTGAAAGTTCCAACCCTCTAATCACAGGTTGGTTCCCTTGTCAACCAGCCCCCATCCTGAGGATATCAGGGATCTGCCATGAGTTCCCTCATTAGAACAAAAGGGCTCCGCTCCTGTCACCCAGGAAATTCCAACAGATCTAGGAGCTCTGTGTCAGGAACCAGGGTCAAAGACCAAATGTTAGAACAAAAGATTGTCTTAGCACCCCTACTGCTTAGAAAATTATACGAGTATTAGGGTGTCTGTGCCAGCAACTAGGGCAGAGACCAGTGTGTGTGTGTGTGTGTGTGTGTGTATATATACGTGTGTGTGTATATATATATACACCTGTGTGTATATATATGTGTGTATATATATGTGTATATATGTATATATGTATGTGTACATATATGTGTGTGTACATATATATTATTTATTTATGTATTTTGGAGATGGAGTCTCGCTCTGTTGCCCAGGCTGGAGTGCAATAGCTATTGCACTGATCACCTGAGGTCAGGAGTTTGAGAGCAGCCTGGCTAACACGGTGAAACCCCGTTTCTACTAAAAAAACGAAAAATTAGCCAGGCGTCGTGGCGTGCTCCTGTAATTCCAGCTACTCGGGAGGCTGAGGCAGGAGAATTGCTTGAACCCGGGAGGCAGAGGTTGCAGTGAGCCGAGATTGCACCATTGCACACCAGCTTGGCAACAAGAGCAAAACTCCATCTCAAAAAAAAAAAAAAAGAAAAGAAAAGAAAACCACACATAAAAGTTTAAATTACAAATTTTGTTATGCATATTTTACCACAATTTTTAGATTTTTTTTTTTTTTTTTGGAGACGGAGTCTCGCTCTGTTGCCCAGGCTGGAGTGCAGTGGCCGGATCTCAGCTCACTGCAAGCTCCACCTCCCGGGTTTACGCCATTCTCCTGCCTCAGCCTCCTGAGTAGCTGGGACTACAGGCGCCCGCCACCTCGCCCGGCTAGTTTTTTTGTATTTTTTAGTAGAATACATGTTTCCAGGATGTATTCACCATGTTAGCCAGGATGGTCTCGATCTCCTGACCTCGTGATCCGCCCGTCTCGGCCTCCCAAAGTGCTGGGATTACAGGCTTGAGCCACCGTGCCCGGCCAATTTTTAGATCTTTTTTAAAGAACAGGCAAAGTACTTGAATAGATATTTCTTCCAAAAAGAAATACAAATAGCCAAAAGCTCATGAGAAGATACTCAGTATCACTAATCATTAGGGAAATGCAAACCAAAACCACAATGAAGTATCACTTCACACCAATTGGGATGACTGTTACCAAAAAATCACAAAACAGGCCAGGTGCAGTGGCTCACGCCTGTAATCCTAGCACTTTGGGAGGCCAAGGCAGGCAGATCACTTGAGGTCAGGAGTTCAAGACCAGTCTGTCCAACATGGTGAAACCCCGTCTCTACAATAATACAAACATTAGCCAGGCATGATGGTGGGTGCCTGTAATCCTAGCTACTCGGGAGGCTGAGGCAGGAGAATTGCTTGAATCCTGGAGGCAAAGGTTGCAGTGAGTCAGGATCATGCCATTGCACTCCATCATGGGCGACAGAGCAAGATTCCGTCTCAAAAAAAAAAAAAAAAACCACACAAAACAGGCTGGGTGCAGTGGCTCACACCTGTAATTCCAGCACTTTGGGAGACCGAGGCAGGAGGATTGCTTGAGCCCAGATGTTCAAGACTAGCTTAGGCAACATAGGGAGCCCCTATCTCTATAAAATAAAAGAAAAATTAATGGGGCATGGTCGAGCATGCCTGTGGTCCCAGCGACATGGGGGGCTGAGGTGGAGGGATCCCTTGAGCCCAGGAGGGTGAAGCTGCAGTGAACTCTGATCAGGCCTCTGCATTCCAGTCTGGGGGAAAGAGCCATATCCTGTCTCAAAAAAAAAAAAAAAAAAAAAAAATTTTTAAATTAAAATTTTAGCCAGGTGCAGTGGCTCACGCCTGTAATCCCAGCACTTTGGGAGGCCGAGGCGGGCGGATCACAACATCAGGGGATCGAGACCATCCTGGTTAATGCGGTGAAACCCCCTCTCTACTAAAAATACAAAAAATTAGCTGCGCGTGGTGGCACGCTCTTGGAGTCCCAGCTACTTGGGAGGCTGAGGCAGGAGAATCGCTTGAACCATTCCTAGTGGCGGTTGCAGTGAGTGAAGATAGTGCCACTACACTCCAGCCTGGGCAACAGAGCGAGACTGTCTAAAAAAAAAAAAAAGAAAAAAAAGAAAAATTAAAGATACAGACCAGTCCGGGCAATAAAGTGAGACTCCATCTCTACATAAAATTTAAAAATAAAATAAAAATTTAAAAAAATACAAAAAGTAACCACGATAGAATACTGAATCTCCAAGTACACATCGCCAGCTTCTATAATATAAACTAGTGGCCAATCTTGTTTCTCCGCTGCCTATGAGGACATAGGACTTCCTGTGTCCTCATTTATTCTGAAGCAAATCTTTTTTTTTTTTTTTTTTTCTTTTTGAGACAGAGTCTTGCTCTGTCGCCAGGCTGGAGTGCAATGGCCCAATCTCGGCTCACTGCAACCTCCGCCTCACGGGTTCAAGAAATTCTCCTTGCGGGGCGCTGTGACTCACACCTGTAATCCCAGCACTTTGGGAGGCCGAGGCAGGCAGATCACGAGGTCAGGAGATCGAGATCATCCTGGCTAACACGGTGAAACCCCATCTCTACTAAAAAAATAATAATAATACAAAAAATTAGCTGGGCGAGATGGCGGGTGCCGGTAGTCCCAGCTACTCGGGAGGCTGAGCCAAGAGAATGGCGTGAACCCGGGAGGCGGAGGTTGCAGTGAGCCGAGATCGCGCCACTGCACTCCAGCCTGGGCGACAGAGCGAGACTCCGTCTCAAAAAAAAAAAAAAAAGAAAAGAAAAGTAAGTCTCCTGCCTCAGCCTCCCGAGTAGCTGGGGCTACAGGTATGTGCCACCAGGCCCGGGTAATTTTTGTATTTTTAGTAGAGACGGGGTTTCACCATGTTGGCCAAGATGGTCTCTATCTCCTGACTCCGTGATCCGCCCACCTTGGCCTCCCAAAGTGCTGGGATTATAGGAGTGAGCCACCGCGCCCGGCCTTTTTATTTTTATTATTATTATTATTTTTTGAGACAGAGTCTCACTCCGTCACCCAGGCTGGAGTGTGCGATCTCGGCTCACTGCAACCTCCACCTCCCGGGTTCAAACAATTCTTCTGCCTCAGCCTCCCGAGTACCTGGGACTACAGGCGCGCGCCACCATGCCTGGCTAATTTTATATTTTTAGTAGAGATGGGGTTTCACCATATTGGCCAGGCTGGTCTCGAACTCCTGACCTCGTGATTAGCCTACCTCGGCTTCCCAAAGTGCTGGTATTACAGGCGTGAGCCACTGCGCCCGGCCGCGAATCACATTTTTAAAAATTGCTGGAAGCACGCCCTTTCCCACTGCTGCCTCAGTGACAAACAGGCTTTCCAGCGCCCAGAATGCTGTAGGCAGACGCCGCCACCCTGGCCCCTGCACTCCTGCGTGAGCAACTTCCATTCGGGACCGCTCAGCCGTCCGCTACTGCAGCCTTCCCGCCTTGTCCTCCCACAGGCCTCCCGGGGCACCTAGAACTGCGTGTCTCACGCGGGCCCCGCTCGGCTCCCCACCCGCTCAGCCACTGCCACATGCCCGGGATCCTCCTCCTGCGGAGCGGGATGCTTGGCGGGGAGAAATGAGGAGGGGAACGCTGGGCTGACGGCTTTCCTCCTTCGGCTGAACCCACGGTCCTGATCTCCGGCCGCCTCCTTCTGATCCGGGGTTCTGGCCCCCTCCTCGCCCAGGACCTAAGCGCGGCACCCCCTCCCCCCACCCCAACCAACTGTCTCTTTTTCCTCAGGGGTCGTGCCCCCAGCCTCTGCCCTCCATAACCACCCGCCTGTCTCACTAGGGCCCAGCCTGGTCCCTGGGAGCTGCCACAGCGCCGCGCCGTTTCCCCGACAACAGGGGCCCGCGGGGTGGAGGCTATTCCAGCCGCCTAAGGGTACCTGCAGAAGCTTCTCCCGGCGCCCTCCCCTCTCCAGCCCCGGGCAGC
Organism: Theropithecus gelada; assembly: GCF_003255815.1. NCBI lineage: Eukaryota > Metazoa > Chordata > Mammalia > Primates > Cercopithecidae > Theropithecus > Theropithecus gelada. Next base: position 48,390,166 of record NC_037669.1, read on the forward strand.
TCACACCCCTCAGGTTTTTTCTTTACCTTTCCCTTTCTCCCGGAACCACTTGAGGATAGGTTAAAGACATCTTTTTGCTGAACCCCTACCTTCAAGGTTTATTTCCTAAGAACAAAGGCATTCTGTTAGAAAACCCGGCACAGGCCGGGCGCAATGGCTCACACCTGTAGTCCCAGCACTGTGGGAGGCCCAGGCAGGCGGATCACCTGAGGTCGGGAGTTCCAGACCAGCCTGATCAACACGGTGAAACCCCGTCCCTACTAAAAATACAAAAATTAGCAGGGCGTGGTGGCGCGCATCTGTAATCCCAGCCACTCTGGAGGCTGAAGCAGTAGAATCGCTTGAACCCGGGAGGCGGAGGTTGCAGTGAGCCGAGATCAGGCCACTGTACTCCAGCCTGGGCGACAGAGTGAGACTCTGTCTCAAAAGAAAAAAAAGAAAAGAAAAAAAGACACAATACGGTTACCTAATTCACAATCCGTGTTCAGGTTGTTCAATTGTCCCAACAACATCCTTCGTGGCTTTTCACAGCCTAGTCCATCCAAGATCCATTAAGGTGCATTGCATTTTGTTGTCACACCTCTTTAGTCTCTTAATCTGGAAGAGTTTATCAGCCTTTGTCTTTTCTAATCTTGATTTTTAAATTTGTATTTTATTAATTATTATTATTATCATTATTATTATTTTGAGACAGAGTTTCGCTCTTGTTGCCCAGGCTGGAGTGCAATGGCTCACTGCAACCTCTGCCTCTGGGGTTCAAATGATTCTGCTGCCTCAGCCTCCCGAGTAGCTGGGATTATAGCTTGGTGTTGAGAACATTCAGTATCCCAGACAGGGTCTCACTGTGCTACCCAGGCTGGAGTGCAGTGGCTATCGTACACTACTGCCTCGAACCCCTAGCCTCAAGCACACTTCCTTCCTCTGCCTCCCAATGAGCTGGGACTATAAGCATGTGACCCTCCTGCAGGCTTCATGATTGTACTTTAGCACAATATTAAGAATGTTAAATGTGATCATTTGGTTAAGGTGGGGTCTACCAGATTTTTCCACTCTAAAGTTATTATTTTTATTTTTATTTTATTTTATTTTATTTTACTGGTTTTTTGAGATGGAGTCTCGCTCTGTTGCACAGGCTGGAGTGTAATGGCGCAGTCTCAGCTCATTTGCAACCTCCCACTCCGGGGTTCAAGTGACTCTTCTGTCTCAGCCTCCTGAGTAGCTGGGACTACAGGCACTCGCCACCATGGCCAGCTAATTTTTGTATTTTTAGTAAAGATAGGGTTTTACCTTGTTGGTCAGGCTGGTCTTGAACTCCTGACCTCAGGTGATCCACCCATCTCGGCCTCCCAAAGTGCTGGGATTACAGGTGTGAGCCACCGCACCCAGCCAAGTTATTATTTTATAATTAACAATTGTACACACATACTTTGAGACCAACGTGGTTTTTTTTTGTTTGTTTGTTTGTTTTTGAGACAGAGTCTCCCCCTGTCGCCCAGGTTGGAGTGCAGTGGCGTGATCTTGGCTCACTGCAGCCTCCGCCTCCCAGGTTCAAGCAATTCCCCTGCCTCTGCCTCCCAAGTAGCTGGGACTACAGGCACATGCCACCAGGCCTGGCTGATTTTTGTATTTATCGTAGAGATGGGGTTTCACAGTGCTGGCCAGAGTGATCTCGAACTCCTGACCTCAGGTGATCCACCTGCCTCAGCCTCCCAAAGTGCTAGAATTACAGGCGTGAGCCACCTCACCTGGCCTCCAACATACTTTGTTGTTGTGTTTTTTGTTGTTGGTGTTGGTTGCTCTTGTTGTTTTGAGCCACAGTCTCACTCTGTCCCCCAGGCTGGAGTGCAGTGGTGGGATCTCAGCTTACTGCAAGCTCCACCTCCTGGGTTCACGCCATTCTCCTGCCTCAGCCTCCCGAATAGCTGGGACTACAGGCGCCCGCCACCACGCCCGGCTAATTTTTTTGTATTTTTAGTAGAGATGGTGTTTCACCGTGTTAGCCAGGATGGTCTTGATCTCTTGACCTCGTGATCAGCCCACCTCAGCCTCCCAAAGTGCTGGGATAACAGGCATGAGCTACCATACCTGGACTGTTGTTGTTTTTTAACTAGGTAGAGGAATGAAAAGGAGGCACCTTGGAAGAGGGTTTGGTAAAAGTTTGCTTCTGGGATCCACTCTCCTCTCACTCACCTAGTTCCCAGATCCCTCTGTCATACTTACCATTGCTCTCCTCCAGCCCATCCGTTTCTGCCCTAGATATCTTCAGAACCAGTGGCTGAATGAGGCCTTAAGGAGCATTTCTTCAAACCTAGGGCCTAAAAGATGCTAGGGCAATGGTTCTTAAAAAGGTTTTAGTATCTAAAACAGATAAAAGGAAAGTTGTTTTGGTGGGAGTAAGAGCAGTGACCTGCAGCCACCCCCAGAAGACCTTCTCCCCACCTGGCTGGCTTCTGAAGTACCCCATTCCACACCCTGGGAAAGTATGGAAACCTCTGGCTTATCAGACACACCAGTGGCCTCTAGCTCCTCAGGAAGGCTGGCTTGGACCTTACCCATCTCTTGTTTGCTGCTTCATACAACATTGGCCTGAGTCCTGGGGCCACTGGCTTTTGAGAAAAAACTCTTGGCCTGTCATCAGGCAGCATCCCATCCCCTTGCACCATCCCTGCTGCTCTTTCTGTACTGTCTTCCTGGAATGCAGACTGCAGGCCAGAGACTGCACAAGGAAAAGCAGCAGAGACCCAGCCAGCCCATCTCTCCTCTGTGCCCTGGAACCTGAATGCAGCTGCTTTCCTCCAACCTGCACCATTGAGGAAGCGGCCAGGTTGGGGGCCCAGGCAGAGGGCCTGGCAGATTTCCTGAGTGCTCTCTGCAACAGACCAGTTCCACCAGAGGGGAACTGGGATCTGGCAAATGACCACAGCCACCAGGAAGTGGCCTGGAAGAGTTTTTCACTTCTCCAAAGATATTGTTCCTGGTAGCTCCAGGGTCTATATATAAGACAAAGGAGGTGGGGGGTGGGAGGGCAGTGAAGAAGACATTGGCCAGGATCAAATCCCAACCTTGTCATGTGATCCTGACAGGTCATTTCAACCTTTAACCCTGTTTCCATTCTAAAGTAGGGCCAAAATAAGCAGCTCCTACAGTTGTCATGATGACTAATGTAATCCTGCAGCGGGCTTTCCAAATGTCAGAAATTGGAATATCTGCACAAATCTGTGCTATTCCTTCATGCCAGTTCTATTATACTATTGTTTATCTAAGATTTCCTCTAACTGCTTTGCTTTTTAAACATGGGCATGTCCCGAAGCAAAGCTGCTTGAAAAATAGGGTTTATTTTACAGGTTATTGTTTCCTAGTCTATTTAAAATAGATGATTGCTAAAATAATTTTTAAAATGTTCATCTATACTCACTTCCTCCTCTTTTTTCTGAATCCTCTACCACTACCCTTCCTCTCCTCCAGTCTCCAGCTTTGTTTATAGGGAAATAGATTCAAAATCTCAGTGATGACAGGCGTTTTAACTCGTTTAGTATACTGTTGCAGACATTTGACCCTGGTCATGAACAGGATTGTACAATCCTCACCTTTAAGTGTGGAAGACAGGACCAATGGTGTCACAGAAGCAAGATCCCTACGGAGAAGCCTTTTATATTTGCCCTAACTTGCCCTCAGGAATGGTCTAGTCTTCAACTGCAGCAGAACAGGTCAGAAGAATTTTCTAATGGGGGTGTCCACATTGCCTTGTGGACATAACAGGCTCTCCAAAATGTGGGCCAGAGCCTGAATTCGAGCCATTTTTTAGCTGGAATGCAGCTGGGCAGTCAAATCACATACCTTCTGCATTAATCAGGGTTCAGTTACAGAAGACATGCCATTCTAGCCATTTTCATCAGAAAGGGATTTAATACAGGCGATTAGATGCTTACAAAATCTTGGAGGTCCTAAAGAAATGGGCTCTGGTGGACCTCCAAGATTGCCCAGAACTTGGACGGGCATGGTGCTCACACCTGTAATCCCTGAACTTTGGGAGGCCGAGATGGGTGGATCACCTGAGGTCAGGAGTTCGAGACCAGCCTGGCCAACACGGTGAAACTCCATCTCTACTAACAATACAAAAATTAGCTGGCTGCAATGGCGCACTCACCTGTAATCCTAGCTACTCAGGAGGCTGAGGCAGGAGAATCACTCGAACCCAGGAGGTAGAGGCTGCAGTGAGCTGAGATCACACTACTGCATCCCAGCCTGGGTGACACAGCGAGGCTCTGGCTCAAAAAGAAAAAAGAGGCCGGACGTGGTGGCTCACACCTGTAATCCCAGCACTTTGGGACACCGAGGCGGGTGGATCACCTGAGGTCAGGAGTTCGAGACCAGCCTGACCAACATGGAGAAACCCTGTCTCTACTAAAAATATAAAATTAGCCCAGCGTGGTGGTGCATGCCTGTAATCTCAGCTACTCAGGAGGCTGAGGCAGGAGAATCGCTTGAACTCAGGAGGCGGAGGTTGCGGTGAGCCGAGATTGCGCCATTGCACTCTAGCCTGGGCAACAAGAGTGAAACTCCATCTCAAAAAAAAAAAAGAATGTGCCTAAAACTAAACAGAAGAACTGGTCTATGCTGAAACCTAGTGTCTCCCTGTCTATGCTGGCAAGCAGTGAGGACTTGGGCAGCAGAACAATGGCCCCCATCTCACTCCTAGCTGTTATGTTATGCACTAGTGCATTTAAGGAATAAAGCTAACTCTTACCCAGAATTCTAACTGCAAGAAAGTTTGGGAAATGTGAATTTTTGTTTGTTTGTTTGTTTGTTTTTTGAGACAGAGTCTTGCTCTGTCGCCCAGGCTGGAGTACAGTGGTGCGATCTCAGCTCACTGCAAGCTCCACCTCCCAGGTTCACGCCTCAGTCTCCCAAGTAACTGGGACTACAGGCACCCGCCACCATGCCCAGCTAATTTTTTGTATTTTTTAAGTAGAGATGGGATTTCACCGTGTTAGCCAGAATGGTCTCGATCTCCTGACCTCGTGATCTGCCCTCCTCGGCCTCCCAAAGTGCTGGCAATACAGGTGTGAGCCACCACGCCCGGCTGTTAATTTTTTTTTTTAAGCTCTCTAATTTCTGCAGCTTAAAAAGTCACACTAAGAGGCTGACATAGATGATAAAAACCAATGTAACATACACCATTTAACAAATAAAACATCTTCCTCAGCCAGGCGCGGTGGCTCACACCTGTAATCCCAGCACTTTGGGAGGCTGAGGCGGGTGGGTCACCTGCGGTCAGGAGTTCGAGAGCAGCCTGACCAACATGGACAAACCCCTCTCTCTACTAAAAATACAAAAAAATTTAGCCAGGTGTGGTGGTGGGTGCCTGTAATCCCAGCTACTTGGGAGGCTAAGGTAGGACAGTCGCTTGAACCCGGGAGGCGGCAGTTGTGGTAAGCCAAGATTGCGCCGTGGCACTCCAGCCTGGACAAGAGCGAAATTCCGTCTCAAAAAAAAAAAAAAAGTCTTCGTCTCCAACACTTGGGCCCAGCCTACCTCTTCAGCCTGGTCTCTAGCCACTCATCCAACCCACATGTACTCTGTGTTCAGGTGAATTGTCAGGTACTATGGTTTGAATGTGTCCCATCCATAATTTAAGTGTTGAAACTTAATGGCTACTGAAGTGATAGTAAGAGGAGGGAGCTTAAGGAGATGATTAGATCGTAGAGGCTCCTTCATGGATGGGATTAAGGCCTTTATAAAAGAGGCTCGGTGCAGCAGCCTCCAGCTCTCTTGCCCTTCTGCCTTCCTCTATGTGAGGCCACCGTGTTCCTTCCCTCCAGAGGACACTGCAACAAGGCACCACTTTGGAGGCAGACAGCAGCCCTCACCAGACAACTGGATCTGCTGGAGCCTTAAGCTTGGACTTCTCAGCCTCCAGATCTTTGAGAAATAAATTTCTGTTCCTTATAAGTTACCCAATCTCAGGTATTTTGCTATAGCAGCACAAAATAGATCAAGACACTGGGGTACCTCCAACACTCAGTACCTTTGCTCAAGCTGTTCCCTTTTTTTTTTTTTTTTTGAGACAGAGTCTTGGATTGTCACCCAAGCTGGAGTGCAGTGGCACAATCTCCACTTACTGCAACCTTTGCTTCCCAGGTTCAAGAGAGTCTCCTGCCTCAGCGTCCCGAGTAGCTGGAATTACCGGCACGCACCATTGCGGCTGGCTAATTTTTGTATTTTTTAGTAGAGATGGGGTTTCGTCAGGTTGGCCAGCTGGTCTTGAACTCCTGACCTCACTCGATCCTTCCATCTCTGCCTCCCAAAATGCTGGGATTACAGGCATGAGCCACCACACCCAGCCCAAGCTGTTCCCTTTGTCTAGAATGTTCTTTCTTGCTTTTTCCACCAGATGAATGAATTGCCTCTTCTTACAAGCTTTTTCTTACCTTATGGGGAAGAAGTCATATTCTAGCCCCCTATAGCTTTTCGTGTGTACCTTTTTAAATGATATATTTACATGTGTGTCTCCCACACTTGACTAAGAGGGCAGAGATCGGCCGGGTGCGGTGGCTCAAGCCTGTAATCCCAGCACTTTGGGAGGCTGAGACGGGCGGATCACGAGGTCAGGAGATCGAGACCATCCTGGCTAACACGGTGAAACCCCGTCTCTACTAAAAAAATACAAAAAACTAGCCGGGCGAGGTGGCGGGCGCCTGTAGTCCCAGCTACTCGGGAGGCTGAGGCAGGAGAATGGCGTAAACCCGGGAGGCGGAGCTTGTAGTGAGCTGAGATCCAGCCACTGCACTCCAGCCTGGGCGACAGAGTGAGACTCCATCTCAAAAAAAAAAAAAAAAAAAAAAAAAGAGGGCAGAGATCCTCTCTTTGGTATCACGGCTGAGGAAAGTCTGAACCAATTCCTTTTAACTCCTGGCTTATTATTAAAAAACAAAAAAAGGAGATTGAAATAGGGTTTTAAAGTTTCTAGAACAGTCTAAAGGTTTAAGTTTGCCAGGTTAATGCTTTTAACACAAAAATGATGATGCAGGTGCTGTGGCTCATACATAGTCCCAGCTACTCAGGAGGCTGAGGCAGGAGGATCACTTGAGCCCAGGAGGTCAAGGCTGCAGTGAACTGCAATTGGGCCACTGCACTCTAGCCTGGGTGACAGAGTGAGATCTTGTTTAAAAAAAAAAAACCAACCAAAAGGCCAAACAACTCCTGAGCTTAGGTGATCCTTCTGCCTCAGCCTCCAAGTAGCTGGGATTACACGTGCCAGTGACTGTCCACCTGCACATGTATTTTGATTCTCTGTTACAGCAGCCAAATATATACTTTGATTGATCCTGGTTCAGGACTATGGAGTGATATGATAAGCACTCTTGTCTTGCAGGTATAATCTCATTTGGAGACAGCATTAAACTTTCAAATGTAGGACCGTTTTTGTGATTGTGAGATCCAGGCCCATGTTTTTCTTGGAGCCCTAAAGCAGATGCTAGACTCAGTCATAAAACAGACTCTCACTATATGAAGGAATTAATGATTTAGGAGGTCATATGTATTTTTCACACTGTCTCAACTGCTCTTTTGGCAAAGTCGCCTGTTCCCAACTTTAAAGGAGCTCCAGCTAGGCATGGTGGCTTATGCCTGTAATCCCAGCACTTTGGAAGGTCAAGGCAGGAGCACTGTGTGAGTCCAGGAGTTCGAGACCAGCCTAGGCAACATAGTGAGATCCCGTCTCTATAAAAATAAATAATAAATAAATAAATAAATAAATAAAATTAGGCTGGGTGCAGTGGCTCACGCCGGTAATCCCAGCACTTTGGGAGGCCGAGGTGAGTGGATCACCTGAGGTCAGGAGTTTGAGACCAGCTTGGCCTACAGTAGTAGAGATGGTGAAACCCCATCTCTACTAAAAACACAAAAATTAGCCAGGCGTGGTGGCACACGTCTATAATCCCAGCTACTCAGACAGCTGAGGCAGGAGAATTGCTTGAACCTGGGAGCCAGAAGTTGCAATGAACCGAGATCACGCCATTGCATTCCAGCCTGGGTGATAAAGCAAGACTCCGTCTCAAAAAGAAAAAAAAAAAAATTAGCTGGGTATGGTGGCATGTATGCCTGTAATCCCATCTACTTGGGAGCCTGAGGTGGGAAGAGCCCCTGAGCCCAGCAGTTCAAGGATCCAGTGAGCTATGATCTCACCATTGTACTCCAGCCTGGGCGAGAGGGTGAAACCCTATCTCTAAAAATAATTAAGGAAGTTCAACAAGACTCAGGAAGCTCATTATGTAGAGTTGTCCATCACTGTGAAACACTGGAAACAACCTAAGAGTAAGTCAACATGGAAGGGGTTAAAGAACTAATGACTTATTCATTCAAAGGAAAATTACAGTCATTAAAATAATGACAACCATGTGTCAATGTATACAAAGCTTTGAAGTAATACTAAATCAAGAAAGATTATAAAATGGTACTCAGATTGGGAATCCAACTATGTCAAGAGACACACAAGAAGAAGAAAATGTCCTTATCACCTAATATGTGGTAGGTCTTCTGCTGAGTCTCAGCGATACACAATGAATAAAGTGCGGTCTTGATGTGACTCTCTGTTGTGGTGCCTGCCCCTAGAACTCTTACCAGGAACCTCCTATGACAAAGCAAGTTGAATATTTGATAGCTGCCTGTTGGTTGTGGGTGGGGATGAATGTTCTAGAGTTTTTGCCAATTTCTGTGATGTAAACATTTTCGCCAGGCTGATTTCAAGATACCGATGGAATTTCACTAACACAGTGTTGGAAAGAGATACATAAGCGGCTCTTGAGAGTCAGTGCAAACTAGCTTCAGCAGCACATTGGGGAGGTGGTTGCTAAATAAGCAATAATTTATTCATAGCATGGAATCCTAATCAGCCATGAAAATATCATACTGTAGAATAATTAGTCATATTTGAAGAAGTTCATCTAGTTATAATGCCATTCAAAAAAAAAAAAAGAGGGCTGGGTGTGGTGGCTCACGCCTGTAATCCCAGCACATTGGGAGGCCAAGGCGGGTGGACCATGAGGTCAGGAGTTCAAGACCATCCTGCCAACATGGTGAAACCGCGTCTCTACTAAAAATACAAAAATTAGCTGGGCGTGTTGGTGCAATTTCTGTGATGTAAACATTTTTGCCAGGAGGCTAAGGCAGCAGAATTGCTTGAACCGGGGAGGTGGAGGTTCCAGTGAGCCGAGATCACACCATTGCACTCCAGCCTGGGCAACAGAGTGAGACTCCATCTCAAAAACAAACAAACAAACAAACAAAAACAGAGAGAGAGAGGGAAAAGTTCAGAATTTATTTCCAAGCTTAAAAAGCAAGTGGCAGATGGCCTTGGTAGTTCACGCCTATAATTCCAGCATTTGGGGAGGCCAGGGTAGGTGGATCTCCTAAGCTGAGGGGTTCAAGACCAGCCTGGGCAGCATAGCAAAACCCTGTCTCCACACACACAAATACAAAAATTAGCCAGGTGTTGTGGTGCCCGCTTGTAGTCCCAGCTACCTGGGGGTGCTGAGGTGGGAGGATTGCCTTGGGCCGGGGAGGTCAAGGCTCTAGTGAGCTATGTTCGCGCCACTGTACTCTAGCCTGGGTGACAAAGCAAGACCCTGTCTCAAACCAGTAAAAAAAAAAAAAAAGCCAGTGGTGGCAGTGAGTGAGGTCAGTGAAAATTAAAAGTAAAGAAGTGTAAAGGTTCTAAAAACTGTCTTCTCGGAAAACCAAACAGAAAAATGGCCAAAATTGTCAGAATCCACATTCTGAAGACTGTGACTATGGAAATCAGTCGAAGTCTTCCAGCCTGGCAGGGTGATACACTTCTATAGTCTTGGCTACTCGAGCTGTGGTGGGCTGTGATGGACTATGTTCATCGGGTGTCCGCACTAAGTTCAGCGTCAGTATGGTGACCTCTTGGGAGTGAAGAACTGCCAGGCTGCCTAAGGAGGGGTGAACAGTTTCACATGGGAAACCGAGCAGGTCAAAACTGCGGTGCTGATCACTAATGGGATCACACCTGTGAAAAGCCACTGCACTCCATGCTGAGCAACATAGTGAGACTAATCTTCAAAATAAAAAAAGGCTGGCAACAACCTGGAGAACATTATTCAAGAATGTGGATGAATCTCAGTAAAATGAGAAAGCTTTGTGACACACTTTTTTCTTTTTATTTATTTATTTATTTTTTATAGAGACAGGGTTTTACCATGCTGGCCAGGCTGGTCTTGAATTCCTGAGCTCAAGTGATCCATCCACCTCGGCCTCCCAAAGTGCTGGGATGACAGGCATGAGCCACCACACCTGGCGAACTCTGTGACATTTTAACTTGCCCTAAATCCATCCTCTGTCCTCCAGGCCCACAGTAGCCTTCAAAAATAATAATCTGCATCCATGGTGCAGCTCAGCAGCCACTGCAGGAAGAAGAGTGGAGCTGGAACCTTTTCAAAGACTCATTCACAAGTGATTGTCATTATTTCACCTGTCTGGTGGTTCCCTGGAATATGTCAGTTGCAAGGCTGTCTGTATTTAGCCTGACTTGGAGCTCATCCAGTGTGAAAACTTGTCTTCTCTGGGGATTTTTTTTTAAACAATTATAGGCAAGAGTTTTAACTTTGTGACTGCCTGAGGCAGTGGATAACAGTGGGATCAAGCAATAGACTAAAAATAAAAAAATTTTTTTTAAAGCTTAAAAGTTAGGGAATAGATGTCCATAAGGGCTTTGAAAACTCTGGCAGAGCCAGACACGGTGGCTCACACCTGTAATCCCAGCATTCTGGAAGGCTGAAGTGGGCAGATCACCTGAGGTAGGAATTCAAGACCAGCCTGGCAACATGATGAAATCCGGTCTCTACTAAAAATACAAAAATTAGGCCTGGTACGGTGGCTCACGCCTATAATCCCAACACTTTGGGAGGCCAAGGTGGGCGGATCACGAGGTCACGAGATTGAGACCATCCTGGCCAACATGGTGAAACCCTGTCTGTACTAAAAACACAAAAATTTGCTGGGCGTGGTAGTGCATGCCTGTAGTCCCAGCTACTCGGGAGGCTGAGGCAGGACAATCGCTTGAACCCGGGAAGCGGAGGCTGCAGTGAGCTGAGATCGCACCACTGCGCTCCACCCTGGCGACAGAGCAAGACTCCATCTCAAAAATAAATAAATAAATAAATAAATACAAAAATTAGCCTGGCATGGTGGCAGGTGCCTGTAATTCCAGCTACTTGGGAGGCTGAGGCAGAAGAATCACTTGAACCTGGGAGATGGAGGTTGCAGTGAGCCAAGATTGCACCACCGCACTCCAGCCTAGGTGATACAGCAAGACTCCAACTCAAAAAAAAAAACAAAGATCACCAAAAATTACCAGGCATGGTGGCTTGCGCCTGTAATCCCAGCTATTCAGGAGGCTGAGACAGGAGAATTACTTGAACCCAGGAGGCGGAGGTTGCGGTGACCCAAGATTGTGCCACTGCACTCCAGCTTGGGCAACAGAGCAAGACTTAATCTTAAAAAAAGATATATATATATATCTGGCAGATTCCTGGGCATCCAAAAGGCCAAGCACATCATAGGTCAGTGTGCAAGCCCACGGATGTGCATGTGCTCAGGAAAACATTCAGAAGTCCCTAAATTCATCTCTGGTTGAATTTGAAGCATTGCACAAGCAGGAAGTGAAGGCTAAGGTGGGGTTGTAAACAGCCTACCTACACTTTGAAAGCATGTCCTAACATGCACGCACAGCCCCTCCGCAAAGACTGAGGGATCTATGGTTCCAGGCGTTTAAAGACATCTCTGTCCCATCATTAGCTCATCACTAAGCTAACCTACCAAGTAGAGACTTCAGTGGTCTCACATGACAAATAATACAAACTTTACAGAATTAGTTCAGGAAGTCACTAAACAAACAAAACCACTACTACAAGCAGTAAAGACAACAAATCTTAGAGCTGCCACATTATAATTACAATTAAATTAAAATGTTCAATTTCTGGCCGGGCGCAGTGGCCCATGCCTGTAATCCCAGCACTTTGGGAGGCCAAGGCGGGCGGATCACGAGGTCAGGAGATTGAGACCATCCTGGCTAACACGGTGAAACCCGTCTCTACTAAAAATACAAAAAATTAGCCGGGCATGGTGGCGCGCGCCTGTAGACCCAGCTACTTGGAGGCTGAGGCAGGAGAATGGCGTGAACCCGGGAGGCGGAGCCTGCAGTGAGCTGAGATCGCGCCACTGCGCTCCAGCCTGGGCGACAAAGCGAGACTCCGTCTCAAAAAAAAAAAAAAAAAAGTTCAATTTCCAACAAAAAAATGAGAAAACTTCCCAACTCATTCTAAGAGGCCAGTATTACCCTCATATCTAAACCAGATAAAGACATCGAAAGAAAACTACAAACTAGTATTTTTTATGATGGTGTAAGTGAAAATCCTGACAAACAGAATACTAGCAAACTGAATCCAGCAGCATATAAAAAAATAATTTTTTGGCCAGGCATAGTGGCTCACGACTGTAATCTTAGCACTTCGGGAGGCTGAGGTGGGTGGATCACCTGAGGTCAGGAGTTCGAGCCCAACCTGGCCAACATGGTGGAACTCTGTCTCTACTACAAAAATAAATAAATAAATAAAATAAAATCAGCCAGGTGTGGTGGAAGGCACCTATAATCCCAGCTACTCGGGAGTCTGAGGGAAGAGAATCGCTTGAACCCATAAGGTGGAGGTTGCAGTGAGCCGAGATTGTGCCACTGTAGTCCAGCCTAGCAATAGAGTGAGACTCCATCTCAAAAAATAAATAAATAAATAAATAAATAAATAAATAAATAAATAAATAAATAAAAAATAGTGAAAAGACAATCCATAGTATGGAAGACAATACTTGCAAATTCTTTTTTTTTTTTTTTTTTTNATAAATAAATAAATAAATAAATAAATAAATAAATAAATAAAAAATAGTGAAAAGACAATCCATAGTATGGAAGACAATACTTGCAAATTCTTTTTTTTTTTTTGAGACGGAGTCTCTCTCTGTCGCCCAGGCTGGAGTGCAGTGGCCAGATCTCAGCTCACTGTAAGCTCCACCACCCGGGTTTACGCCATTCTCCTGCCTCAGCCTCCTGAGTAGCTGGGACTACAGGGGCCCGCCACCTCACCTGGCTAGTTTTTTGTATTTTTCAGTAGAGACGGGGTTTCACCGTGTTAGCCAGGATGGTCTCGATCTCCTGACCTCGTGATCTGCCCGTCTCGGCCTCCCAAAGTGCTGGGATTACAGGCTTGAGCCACCGCCCCCGGCATTTTTTTTTTTTTTTTTTTTTTTTTAAGACAGAGTCTCGCTCTGTTGCCAGGCTGGAGTGCAGTGGCATGATCTCGGCTCACTGCAACCTCCGCCTCCCGGCTTCAAGCGATTCTCCTGCTCAGTCTCTCAAGTAGCTGGGATTACAGGCACATGCCACCATACCTAGCTAATTTTTTTATATTTTTAGTAGAGACAGAGTTTCACTATGTTGGCCAGGTTGGTCTCAATCTCCTGACCTCATGATCCACCAACCTTGGCCTCCCAAAGTCCTGGGATTACAGGCTTGAGCCACCACACCCGGCACAAATTCTGTATTTGAGAGAAGTCTGTTAACCAGAATATACAAAGAACACTTACAATTCAACAATTGAAAGATAAACAACCCAACTTAAAAATAGACTGGTCCACAAGGTGACTCATGCCTATAGTCCCAAAACTTAAGGAGAATGAGGTAGGAGGATCACTTGAGCCCAGGAGTTTGAGGCTGCAGTGAGCTATGATTGCGCTACTGTACTCAAGCCTGGGTGACAGAGGAAGACTTGGTCTCAAAAAATAAATAATTAAAATTTTAAAAATGGACAAAGGATTTGAATAGGTATTTCTCATAAGAAGGTATAAAAAAGGCCAATAAGCACATTATTCTACTTCATTAGTCATTAGGGAAATGCAGATCAAAACTACTGTCGGATACTACTTCACACCCACTAGGATGACTACAGTAAAAAATGAACAGACAATAACAAGTGTTGGCCAGAATGCTGAGAAATCAGAATTCTTTTCTTTTCTTTTTCTTTCTTTCTTTTTTTTTTTCTTTTTGAGACAGAGTCTTGCTCTGTTGCCCAGGCTGTAGTGCAATGGCATGATCTTGGCTCCTGCAACTGCCGCCTCCCAGGTTCAAGCGAGTCTCCTGCCTCAGCCTCCCGAGTAGCTGGGATTACAGGCACGCGCACCACCATGCCTGGCTAATTTTTAATAGAGACAGGGTTTTGCCATGTTGGCCAGGCTGGTCTCGAACTCCTGACCTCAGGTGATCCACTCTCCTCAGCCTCCCAAAGTGCTGGGATTACAGGCGTGAGCCATTGCGCCCGGCCAAACGGTAGACCACGCCTAATTTTTTCTTTGTTTGTAGAGATGGGGTTTTGCCATATTGCCCAGGCTGGTCTTGAACTCAGCCTCCCAAAGTGCTGAGATTACAGATGTGAGCCACTGCACCTGGCCAGATAAATCAGAATTGTTATATATTGCTAGTGGGAATGTAAAATAGTGCAGTAGCTTTGGAAAATAATTTGGCAGTTCCTCAAAAAGTTAAATGTGGAGTTTCCATATGAGCATTCAGGTTTAAACCCAAGAGAACTGAAAACATATATTCACTAAATACCTGTACATGGATGTTCCTAGCAACATGATTTATGACAGTCAAAAAGGAGAAACAGTTTAAATGTCCATCTACTGATACTGATAAATAAAATGTGGTATGTCCGTACAATATAATTTTTTTTGGCCATTAAAAGGAATGATGTATTGATACATGATTTAACATGAATACATCATACAACACAGATGAACCTTGAAAGCATTTTGCTAGGAAGCTGGAAACAAAAGGCCACGTAATGTATGATTCTATTTATATTCCATGTCCAGAATAGGCAAATCCACGCAGAATGAAAGTAGATTAGTGATTGCCAGGAGCAGGGGAAGAAGGGAATGAGGCAGTGATTGCTAAAGCGGACACAGTTTTGTTGTTTTGTTCTGTTTTGTTTTGTTTTTAGACAGAGTCTTACTCTGTTGCCCAGGCTGGAGTCCAGTGGCATGATCTCGGCTCACTGCAACCTCTGCCTCCCAGGTTCAAGCAATTCTCATGCCTCAGCCTCCCCCGTAGCTGGGATTATAGGCGTGTGCCACAGAGTCCAGCTGATTTTTTATTTTTAATAGAGACCAAGTTTCATCATGTCGGGCAAGCTGACCTCAAGTGATCTGCCTGCCTCAGCCTCCCAAAGTGGTGGGACTGTGGGCATGAGCCACCATGCCTGGCCCCACACACAGTTTCTTTATGGGATAACGACAATATTCTGGAATAACATAATGGTGGTATTTCCACAGCCTTACGAATATACCAAAAACCACTGAATTGCATGCTTTAAAGTGTGAATTATATCTTCTTCCTCTTTTTTTTTTTTTTCTTTTTTGAGACAGAGTCTTGCTCTGTCACCCAGGCTGAAGTGCAATGGCGTGATCTCAGCTCACTGCAACCTATGCCTCCCTAGTTCAAGTGATTCTCCTGTCTCAGCCTCCTGAGTAGCTGGGATTACAGCAGCCACCAGCACACCCAGCTAATTTTTGTATTTTTAGTAGAGATGGGATTTCATCATGTTGGCCAGGCTGGTCTCGAACTCCTGACCTCAGGTGATCTGCCCACCTTGGCCTCCCAAAGTGCAGGGGTTACATGCATGAGCCACTGCGCCTAGCCGAATTATATCTTAATAATAAAAAAAAGTAGTTTACGAAGCAATCTGTTTTGTACATGTGGTAGGTCAGCAGCCTGTGAGATGACCCCCAGTAATTCTCACCTTGTGATAGTCACACTCTTGTGTAAACCTCTCCCCTCTGGTGTGGGCCAGATTTGGTTCCTCACTTCTAACAAACAGAATACAGCAGAAATGATAGAACGTCACTTCTGATATTAAGTTGTGAAAAGACACGATGGCTCCCATGATGGAGATTCTGGGTCCCTCCTTCTCTCTGTCACTTGCATCCTCACCCCCCAGGGAAGCCGGTTGCCATGTCGTGAGCATGAGCAGCCCTGTGGAGAGGTCCACATGGCAAGGAACTGATGTCTCCAGATACCAGCCAGGAGACAGGGGATGAGCTGCTGAGCTTCAAAGTGGATCCCTCCCCAGTCAGGGCTGGAGATGACCTCAGACTGCCAAGGCAATCTGTCAGAGGAAGAAAAGTTGGAGGACTTACACCACCAGATATTAGAACCTATTATGTAAACATAATACACATATTATGTAAATATAGTACAGTGTGATATTGGCATAAGGACAGGCAAACAGATCAATAGAACAGGACAGAATCTAGAAATAGACGCATTAACATACTGTCATCTGATTTATGACAAAGGTGACAGCAGTTGGGAAAGGAGTGTTTTTGTTTTTGTTTTTTTTAGACAAGGTCTCACTCTTGCCCAGACTGAAGTGCAGTGGTGCAATCATAGCTCACTGTAGCCTCAAACTCCTGGGCTCAAGCGATCCTCTCACCATAGCCTCCTGAGTAGCTGGGACCACAGGCACATGGCACCATGGTCAGCTAATTTTTTATTTTTATTTTGATAGACAGAGTCTTGCTCTGTCACCCAGGCTGGAGTAGAATGGCATGATCACAGCTCACTGCACCCTCAACCTCCTGGGCTCAAGTGATCCTCCTGCCTCAGTCTATTGAGTAGCTGGGACCACAGGCACATGCCACCACATCCAGCTAATTTTTGTACTTCTTGTAGAAATGAGGTTTCACCATGTTGCCTAGGCTGGTCTCAAACTCCTGGGCTCAAGCCATCTGCCCACCTTGTCCTCCCAAAGTGCTGGGATTACGGGTCTGAGTCACCATGCCCGGCCAGGAGGTCTTCTTCATAGATGATACGGGGTCATTTCTGCTTCTCTGGCTATGCTCACTGGCCATCAGCACCCTCTGTGTGCCCAGGAGTCTCACGTAGGGCACCTGCACATTATCCACAGAACTCTGCAGGGCCTTCCCCCAGCTCAGGGCCATAAAGAGAGAGATCTGCCTTGGGTTTGATGTCTTCTTGCTCCCTCACCTCCTCTCCAGGGCTCCCCATTCCTGGGCCAGTCCTCCTGGGTGAGAAGCCAGCAAGATGCATGTGATCTTCAGCCTCTGGGTTGACCCTAAAGGTCCATACCCACTGTTGTCCATGTCCATTTGTAGTCTCCTGTCACACTGAATCAAAGCTAGCCTGGGTGACAAGCAGCATTCTGTCAGAGGGACAGTACATGACTTCTGAAGCTTGGTCATATGAGACCCTGCGGTGTTACCTTGGGCCTTTGGCTTGTTCTTTTGGGATGAGGTCAGCTGCCCTACCTTGAGGACATTCAAGCAACCCTGTGGAGAGAAGCCCAGTTGTCAGCACCAGTTTGCCAGCCACGCCAGCAAGCCACCTTGGAAGCAGGCCCTCCAGCCCCAGACAAGGCTTCAGATGGCTCTAGGCCCCAGCCCTTGAGATTTTCAGCTGAGGCCCCAAGCATCATGTAGTAGAGTTAAGTCATTCACACCATGCCTTGTGGGAACTCCTAGCCCACAGAAATCACGAGATAATAAATGACTATTGTTTTACGCACTAAGTTTTGAGGTGTTTTATACTGCAGTAATAGATAACTAATACAATGGCTGAAGCCCAGTGCAACACTCTGGGAAAGTCCTCCTTGTTCACTTCCCCGAAGCTTGAGGCTTTGCAGGTAGCTCCCCTGCAGTCTCCTTCCACACCACCATGTCACCCCCCGTGCCCCCCATGCACCCCCTGTACCCCCCCTTCTACCCTCCCTCCAGCTGCCTCACTCTCCCTTCCCTCTCCAGGGAGGCAGAGGGCAGGATCGACCCGTCTGCTGCCTCATTGGAGGTTCCACTGGGGAATGAGATGCCCATCTCCCCTGCTGATGGCACTGCCCCCCAGGCTTTAAGAATAAGTCTTCTAGAATCCCCTCATTGTGGCAATAGTGAGGAAGGAAAGAAACCCCCAGCATTCCCCAGTGGGCAGTGACTAGCATGGATTCCCTCTGTCACCTCGTCTCACACTTGTGTTCACATTGAGGGTGGGGAGGGATGAGTGATGGTAGTAAGGCCGGTTCTGCCACCTCTTTGTACATACCTGGGGCATGTTCTTGCCCCAATCTCAACAGAGGCTTTGAATCATCCTTAAGTGTGAGGTCCACAGCACTATTTGTCATCAATTTTGGATCTCCATTGTCAATACCAGGAAAACAGGAAAAGTCTGGGTTTCTTTGCTGTTCCTGCTTCCTTCACTCTCTGTCCCTTTGACAATGAATATATCAGCACTTTCTGGGACGATTTGTGACATGCTCTCTTTTCACCAAACCTCTGCACATGGTGGTCCCTTTGCTGGCAACAACCTTCCTTTTCCTTTGCCCAACAGACTCTTACCCTTCACAAGCTGCCTCAGCACTGTTTCCTCAGGAAAGCCCTCCTTGACTCCTCTGACTCTGGCTATGTTAAGTGCCTCTTCTGGGCCACCCTAGATCCTTTGCTTCCTTTACCATGCTGTATTTGTGGCAGAGATGCTGTATTTGTGGCAGAGGCAGAAATACGATTTCTTTTTTTTCCTGAAACAGAGTCTTGCTCTGTCACTCAAGCTGGAGTCCAGTGGTGTGATCTCTGCTCACTGCAACCTCCACCTCCCAGGTTCAAGTGATTCTCCTGCCTCAGCCTCCTGAAAAACTGAGATTACAGGCGCCTGCCACCATGCACGGCTAATTTTTTGTATTTTTAGTAGAGATGGGGTTTCACCACGTTGGCCAGGCTGGTCTCCAACTCCTGATCTCAAGTGATCCGCTCACCTGGGCCTCCCAAAGTGCAGGGATTACAGGTGTGAGCCACCACAACTGGCCCAGAAATACAGTTTCTGAAGCACAGTTTATTCTCCCTCTTCTACAGCATGTGGATGTTGCTGGAAAGTAGCTGTCCAGCTGACACCCCATTTCCAACCACCTCTTACATCTAGGTATGGTCATACTACTGGCTCTTGTCAAAGGAATGTGAATAGAACCCATATGTGTCACTTCCACATCAAGGCCTTTAAGGAGCAGGTGTGTCATCTACACACCATCCTGCTACCAGCTGTATTTAGGCAATGACAAGATTCTTAGGAATGGTGCTGCCACAAGGTGGACAGAGCCCAGCGCCCAGGATCAATGTATAGAGGAAAGCCACCTGCTTCAATTATGTCTGAGACATAATTCCTTTGAAGGCCTATTTGTTATAGCAGCTAGGGTTACCTTAATTAATACAGTATTGTAGTGTTTACTGGTGTCTCTCCACTAGGTAGTCTTTTTGTTTGTTTTTGTTTCTGAGGCAAGGTCTGGCTCTATCGCCTAGGCTGGAGTGGAGAAGTGGCATGTTCTTGGCTCACTGCTACCTCTGTCTCCCAGCCTCAAATCATCCTCCCACCTCAGCCTCCTTAGCAGCTGGAATTACAGGCATGTGCCACCACGCCTGGCTAACTTTTGTATCTTTTGTAGAAATGGGGTTTTGCTATGTTGCGATCTGCCCACCCCGGCCTCCCAAAGTACTGGGATCACAGGCATGAGCCACCGCACCCAGTCTCTTGCTAGACTAGTCTTAAAGGAAAAGTAGGAGTCCTTTAGGTGAAAGAAAATGAACTTGGGGTGGGGGTGGCGGGAGGACAAAAGAGCAATAATTGTATCAGTAACTCAATATCTACTCACTGAGCACCTACTATGTTCCAGGCATTGGAGGGGCAGCAGCAAACCAGACAAACAAAGTCCTCCGCTCTCATGGTGCTGAAATTCTAGGGGGAGAAGCACTGAGCATGTAAACACATAAAGTACAGAGGAGCATTTCTCAGAGTGGTGACATGGAGAAAACATACCAGTGTAACAAGGTAATGGGATAAAGAGTAACTGGGAAAAGGCACTGGACTGGATGATCCAGCAGGGCCTCCCTGAAGTGCCACTTTAGCTGAGACCCCAATGGTAAGAAGAATCCGGCCATGCAACAATCTTTGCATTAGGGAAGGGGAAGGAGGAGACTTTCCTAGATGGAGGAACTAGAAGCACAAAGGCCCCAAGGTGGGAAGGAGCTTGGTGCACTTGAGACAGGAAGAAGGCCAGCATGGTGGGAATGGGAGAGAGTAAGGCTAGATGGGGCCAGGGTGTGTCCCCACCCCTCATCCCTGCTTTATTTTTCCCCATCGCACTTCTTATCACTTAATATGCTATGTATTTCTCTTACGTACACCCTTTATTTTCTATCTCTGCCACCAGGCTGTAAGTCCCATGAAGGCAGGGATTTCTGTCTGTGTTTTGTTCACTGCTGTCTCTTGGTAGACAGTGCCTAGAACAATGCCTGCCACACAGTCTTCCCAAGCTGTGTTTGTTGACTGAATAAATAAATGAGAGATGGATGAAGGACAGATAGTGCAGGGCCTTGAAGGCCATGTTGGGGTCATTCTAGGCAAAGGGAATTGCAGGTGCACTCAGGGAGAGGCAAGTACTGGTTAGGTAAAGACAGGCTGAGCCTCCCATAGCCCTGTCAGCATGGAGCCAGAGGAGGGCTGCAGTCCACACTGTAGAAAGAGTGGCAGGGTAAAGGCAGTGCCCTGGTCCTCTTGGTCTCCCTGGTGCTTGTTAATCTGACTGACAAAGTCTGAAGCAGGCAGGTGCTGTGGTCTGGTGAAGCGGAGCCAGGGGAGACATCATCCCAGCGAGAGAACACGGAAGGAACCCACAGCCACAGCAGGGCAAGCAGTCCCATTTCCCAGCAGCCTCATGAGCTCAGTGTGGCAGGGGGCAGCTCTGGGGCTCAAGCCCACTAGAGTGGCCCATTGGTCCTGGTGTTACCACCTGTCCTTCCTCAGGCCATTTGATCTTCCCATCTGTGTCAGTCCATTTGCATCACTATAAAGAAATACCTGAGTCTCACGCTGGGGACCAAGAGGGAGAGGGAAGGGAGCAGGTGGCTTCTGGCATGACTAAATACGGGTGCCCAAAATTGCATCACTCAGACAAGTCCCTCTTCATTTCCTCGTTTTCCTCTATTTTGAGATAGGGTCTCATCACCCCCCCCTTTTTTTGAGACGGAGTTTCACTCTTGTCACCCAGGCTGGAGTGCAATGGCATGATCTCACTGCAACTTCCGCCTCCCAGGTTCAAACGATTCTCCTGCCTCAGCCTCCTGAGTAGGTGGGATTAGAGGCATGTGCCCCGATGCCTGGCTAATTTGGTATTTTTAGTAGAGACGGGGTTTCTCTATGTTGGTCAGGCTGGTCTCGAACTGCCGAGCTTAGGTGATCAGAATGCCTCGGCCTCCCAAAGTGATGGAATTACAAGCATGAGTCACCACACCCGGCCTGTTTTCTTCTTATTTTGACTTGTCTGAATGTTGGTGCCCCCTCTCAGAATTCCTATGTTGGAACCTTTTTTTTCTCTAGAAACATTTGAACAATAGTTTAGAAAAGTTTGCCCAATAACCCAGCACCCTCCAGGTTTTCAAAGGTGAAGAATGTTACTTGTGCAAGTCAGAATCTGATACCAATGAAATGGTGACAGCTTTTCCAGTAAACAAGAATATAGTCTTCCATGGCTAGGAAGGGCGACTGCCACAGCTGACAGGTTCCAAAGATACATGGAGACTATGTTGGAACTTAACCATCAAAGTGATGGTATTAAGAAGTGTGCCCTTTGGGAGGTGATTAGGGCTCTACCCTCATGAAAGAGATCAGTGGCCTTACAAGAGGGCTTGAGGGAACCTGATCATCCCTCCCACTCCCTCTGCCATGGGAAGACTCAGCCAGAATGTGCCATTTTGGAAGCAAAGAGCAAGCCCTCACCAGACACTTTATCTTTCTGTGCTTTGATCTTGGACTTCTCAGGCACCAGGACTCTGAGGAATAAATTTCTGCTGTTTATAAATGACCCTGTCTAAGGTATTTTGTTAGAGCAGCAGGCACGGCCAAATACAGCTTCACTCTCAGTTAGGTTCTCTTGAGGTGACAGAAGTCCCCAACAATTCTAGACATGCTTTAATCTTTCTTCATGCTCCTTCCATCCCAAAACAGAGCCACTGAGTGTTATGGGCCCTGAGTGCCCTGGATGTGGTCAAGTGACCTCTTCCAAAAGAGTCACTGTGGGCAGAGGGGTGCAATGCAGCCTGTGTGCAGGAAGGCTCTAGAAAGCAGCTATGGCTAGTGTGGCACAAGGAAGAGGAAGGATAGGAGATTATGTGCTAGTGTGATGTGTGGCTGTCTTCCTGTGAGTGTTCCCCCAGCCACACACATAGAACTGGGAGCTCCTGGTGCCCTGGTTCATCTCTGTGTCCCTATGGTCATACACTGGAAGCTAAAAATTGATTACTTTTGAATAAACGAATGCACAAACCTTCATTTCCTTTATAGCACCTAATAGAAAAGTGCCTCAGGCTACCACATGAGCTTTATCTCACCTGGCAACTGACATGTAATGTCAGTCATTCTCTTGTAATGTAAAGGATCACTTTATTTGTTTTTAAGTTGTTTGTTTTTTTAAGAGATGGAGACTTGCTATGTTGCCCAGGATGGACTCAAACTCCTGGGCTCAAGTGATCCTCCTGCCTCAGCCTCTGGAGTAGTTGGGACTACAGGTATATGCCACTGTGTCTGGCTGAAGGAGTGCCTTATGAATCACTTTCACATCTGATTCTCACAAGAACTCAGAGGTAGGGTTTATCATCACCATTTTATTATTTTTAGATAGATAGATAGATAGATAGATAGATAGATAGATAGATAGATAGATAGTTGTTTTTTTTTTTGAGATGGAGTCTCACTGTGTCGCCCAGGCTGGAGTGCAGTGGTGTGACCTCGGCTCACTGCAACCTCTGCCTCCTGGGTTCAAGTGATTAGTCGGCCTCAGCCTCCCAAGTAGCTGGGACTATAAGCCAGTGCCACCACACTTGGCTGATTTGTATTTGGTATTTTTAGTAGAGATTGGGATTTTGCCATGTTGGCCAGGCTGTGATCTGCCCACCTTGGCCTCCCAAAGTGCTGGGATTACAGGCATGTGCCACTGTACCCGCCCCATTTTATTATTTTATTATTTTATTTTTAAGACAGAGTTTTGCTCTGTTGCCCATGCTGGGTGCAGTGGCATGATCTGGGCTCACTGGAACTTCCGCCTTGTGGGTTCAAGTGATCCTCGTGCTTCAGCCTTCCAAGTAGCTGGGATTACAGGCCTGTGATCACACCTGGTTAACTGTTGGTGTCTTTTTTTTCAGACAGAGTCTCACTTTGTTGCCCAGGCTGGAGTGCAGTGGCACAATCTCAGCTCACTGCAACCTCCACCTCCTGGGTTCAATTGATTCTCCTACCTCAGCCTCCCGAGTAGCTGGGACTACAGGCGTGCATCATCATGCTCGGCTAACTTTTGTATTTTTAATAGAGACGGGATTTCTGGATTGTCTCGAACTCCTGACCTCAGGTGATCTGTCCACCTTGGCCTCCCAAAGTGCTGGAATTACAGGAGTGAGCCACCATGCCTGGTCCATTTTATTATTTTATTTTATTTTATTTTTGAGACAGAGTCTTGCTCTGTCACGCAGGCTGGGTGTAGTGGCGCAATCTCAGCTCACTGCAACCTCTGTCTCCTGGGTTCAAGTGATTCTCGTGCATCAGCCTCCTGAGTAGCTGGGATTACAGGCCTGTGCCATCATACCTGGCTAATTTTTGGGGTTTTTGTTGTTGTTGTTTTTTAGATGGAGTCTCGCTTTGTTGCCCAGGCTGGAGTGCAGCGGCGCAATCTCGGTTCATTGCAACCTCTGCCTCCCAGGTTCAATTGATTCTCCTGGCTCAGCCTCCCGAGTGGCTGAGACTACACACATGCACCATCACGCCTGGCTAACTTTTGTATTTTTAGTAGAGACGGGGTTTCACCGTGTTGGCCTGGCTGTTCTTGAACTTCTAACCTTGTGATCCGCCCACCTTGGCCTCCCAAAGTGCTGGGATTACAGGCATGAGCCACCACGCCTGGCCTTATTTTTTGTATTTTTAGTACAGACTGTATTCACCATGTTGGCCAGGCTGGTCTCGAACTTCTGACTTCAAGTGATCTGCCTGTCTCGGCCTCCCAAAGTTCTGGGAGTGAGTCACCGAGCCTGACCATAGCACCACCATGGGAAGTGAGGATACTGGGACCCAGAGAGCTCAAGTGAATTGCACTGACACAGGAGCTCAGACTGGGTGCTGGGGACCAGGAGAAGTTACCAAGGATAAAAGACTATGGTGTGGCATGTTGGGACAGCCAACCAGTGACTTCTGGATTAATAAAAACTGCCAAGAAGGAAACCTTTGAAAAAATTGTCCATTTTAAAGCAGCAAAACCTGGCTAGACACAGTGGCTCATGCCTGTAATCCCAGCAATTTGGGAGTCCAAGGTGGGAGGATCACTTAAGCCCAGGGGTTAGAGACCAGCCTGGGCAACATAGTGAGACCCCATCTCTACAAATATTTAAAAATTAGCTCACTGTGGTGGCATGTGCCAGTAGTCCCAGCTACTTGGGAAGTTAAGGCAAGAGAATCGCTTGAAGACAGGAGTTTGAGTCCAGGCTGGGTCACACAGTGAGACCCTATCTCTACCAAAAAACACAAAAAATTAACCAGGCACGGTGGTGTGCCTGTGGTTCCAGGTACTCAGGAGGCTTACACGGGAGGATCACTTGAGCCCAAGAGGTTGAGGCTGTGATGAGCTGTGATCACAGTACTGTACTCCAACCTGGGCGACAGAGCAAGCCTCTGTCTCAAAAATAAATAAATAAATAAATAAATACAAAGTAATAAGGCAGCAAAATCCAGAGAACTTTATAAATCATGCAAAGCTATGTCAGAATAATTCAATATTTTTCTCTGCTTTAAATTGCTCAGTTATGTGTTGACATTTGTCAATGCCCAGTAGGGTGCTGGGGACATCAAAGTAGACCAGAGCAGGTCTTGGCCCTGGAAGACCTCCCCAGTTTAGATGATAAATAAACAGCCAGAGAGCCATGGGTTCACAATGGGAAAAGAGGAGAAGAGGGCGGTGGCCAGAAAAGGCTCTGCTGTGCAAACAACCTGTGAAGGAAGACACATCTCACACATACACACACACACACACACACACACACACACACACACACACACACTCCCCGCCCCCCGGCCTGGCTTAAAATGTTCCACAGGGTTTCTCATCACACGTGCTATAAATTTTCAAGGCCTTGCTATGATCTGTGAGATCCTATATGACCTAGGTTTGCACACTGCTCCCACCTCGACTCTTTCTACTCTCTCCCTCGCTCACTCCACTCCAACCACGCTGGCTTCCTTGTTGTTCCTTGAGCAGGACACCTTTTTCTGCACGAAGCTTCCATCCTTGCCATTCCTTCCACTTGCAACATTTTCTGCTCAGATATTCTCAAAAGGCTGGCTCCATGTCAGCAAGTCTCTGCTCAAATGTCACCTCCAGTGGGGTGCAATGACACGTGCCTGTTGTCCCAGCTACTTGGAGGCTGAGACAGGAGGATGGAGGGCTAGAGGCCAGGAGTTTGAGGCAGCAGTGCACTGTAATTGTGCCTGTGAATAGCACTGCACACCAATCCGGGGACCATAACAAGATTATGTCTCCAGAAAAAAGTCACCTCCTCAGAGAGGCCTTTCTGACCACCTATGTCTAAGTCACCTCTCCTCGCTTCCACCTCCGTCACTGTTCTGTAACACTGTTTTATTGTCTGCATCTCATTGATCATATTATGGATTTAAAAAAAAATCTAAACATTTGATAGTTAATGAAATATCATGGTTAAAACTTAAACATATAAACTGATGTCCACAGAAAAACCCAGCTCCCTTTCCTGTCCCATTATCAGGTATAGTACAGTGGTTTTGTGCTGTGTCAACTAAGCTACATTTACCAGAATTCTCTTCTCTAACAGCAGTGATTTTTTTTTTTTTTTTTTTTTTGAGACAGAGTCTCACACTGTCACCCAGGCTGAAGTGCAGTGGTGCAATCTCAACTCACTGCAACCTCCACCTCCTGGGTTCAAGCGATTCTCCTATCTCAGCCTACCAAGTAGTTGGGATTACAGGTGCCTACCACCATGTCCAGCTAATTTTTGTGTTTTTAGTAGAGATGGGCTTTCATCATGTTGGCCAGGCTAATCTTGAACTCCTGACCGCAAGTGATCCGCCTGCCTTGGCCTCCCAAAGTGCTGAGATTACAGATGTGAGCCACCGCGCCCAGCCAACAGTAATTTACTTTTTATTTTTTTGAGAGAGAGTCTCGCTCTGTCACCCAGGCTGGAGTGCAATGGCACAATCTCAGCTCACTGCAAGCTCCGCCTTCCAGGTTCATGCCATTCTCCTGCATCAGCCTCCAGGGTAGCTGGGACTACAGGCACCGGCCACCACACCTGGCTAATTTCTTGTATTTTTAGTAGAGATGGGGTTTCACTGTGTTAGCCAGGATGGTCTCGATCTCCTGACCTCATGATCCGCCCGCCTTGGCCTCCCAAAGTGCTGAGATTACAGGCGTGAGCCACTGTGCCCGGCCGATTTGTTGTGGTTTTTGTTTGTTTGTTTTTGTTTGTTTTTTGAGACAGAGTCTTTCTCTGTCACCCAGGCTGGAGTGCAGTGGTGTGATCTTGGCTCGCTGCAACCTCTGCCTCCTGGGTTCAAGTGATTCCCCTGCCTCAGCCT
Source organism: Theropithecus gelada (assembly GCF_003255815.1). Lineage (NCBI taxonomy): Eukaryota > Metazoa > Chordata > Mammalia > Primates > Cercopithecidae > Theropithecus > Theropithecus gelada. The sequence continues at coordinate 48,416,930 of NC_037669.1, forward strand.
CCCAAGTAGCTGGGACTACAGGCGCCCACCACCATGCCCGGCTAATTTTTTGTATTTTTAGTAGAGACGGGGTTTCACCATGTTAGCCAGGATGGTTTCGATCTCCTGACCTGGTGATCTGCCTGCCTCGGCCTCCCAAAGTGCTGGGATTACAGGCGTGAGCTACTGCGCCCGGCCAATATTTTTTATACTCTGAAGGTTATGCAGCATGCCAAGCACTGGGGCAGCTCATTCATTGTGTCACTAGACTTGTTGGCAAAGGGTGCCAACCCAGAAGTACATCTCCTACAGCCCCCGCCAGATCTTGTCCTTTGGCTTCTCTGAATCCTCACCCAGGTATGTGTGTAGCTCTGGATGAAAGGTGTTGGGTTCTGCTGCTGCTCATCCATTCATGGTACTGAACTTAGAGGTGATGAGAGACAGATATGGTTCCCAGTTGGTCCTCATGGGTGCCTCTTTTTATCCTCCTTGGCTCCAGTGTGTCATTATTCTTATCCACATCCAGCTTTTATTCCTGAATAAATTGCTGGTCCAACTGACCTGTAGTGATTGATGTTGGGCTTAACACTAGCCACAGAAGCAACGACCTGTGCAGACTTTCTACCAACTCCCACAAATCGATAAGGTCTAACCCCTTCCATTAATTCCTCATTCTAATCACTCACAGTGCTTCTACTCTGATTTTAATTGATATACCAGGTAACCACTTTTATTAGTTACTGAAGGATGTTCTTATTCTTTACCTTTTAAAGCGTATGATATATACTCTTCTGCATCTGGTTTTATCATGTAACAATATCTCTTTGAGATCCTTTCATGCCAATATATAGAGAATTCTCTTGTTGCTTTCTTATAGTTGCATAGTATTCCATTGTCGAGATGTACCATATCTTTTTTACCAGTTCCCTATAGATAGAAATTTGAATGAAAATTGTGCAGGGATGTGTGTGTGTGTGTGTGTGTACATGTTTTCACATTGTGTACCACACTGAGTAGTAAGGGTCTTGACATCAAGGGCCTTGTTTTCCTTGTGTCCTTAGAACCTAACAAAGCCTAGCGCATAGTAGATTCTCAGTAAATTGTTTTTTGAAAGAAGGATGTACTTCTCCACTTTCTCCATAGGCGATCCTGTTAACACCCGTCACTTTCATTTCCATTTACTCTTAAATTTCTATTTTCAGCCAAGGCTACCCTGAAGGACCCAGAAATCAAACTCCCATCTCTGTCTCAGCCCAGAATGTCTAATTGCCTCCTCCCCATCTCCACTTGGATGTTTCACAGAATTCCTCTGTCTCAGCATTTCCAAAACTGAACTTCTCACTCCTAATCCCCTCCAACCTACCTGCTGTGCTTTGGATATGGTTTGTTCGTGCCCCCAAAATCTTATGTTGAAATGTGATCCCAGGCCAGGTGCGATGGCTCACACCTGTAATCCCAGCACTTTGGGAGGCTGAGGAGGGCAGATTACTTGAACTCAGGAGTTTGAGCCCAGTCTGTCCAACATGGCGAAACCCCGTCTTTACTAAAAATACAAAAATTAGCTGGGCATGGTGGCAGGCGCCTGTAATCCCAGTCACTCGGGGGGCTGAGGCATGAGAATCACTTGAACCTCACAGATGGAGATTGCAGTGCGCCGAGATTGTGCCACTGCGCTCCAGCCTGGGCAACAGAGCAAGACTCTGTCTCAAAAAAAAAAAAAAAAAAAAAAGAAATGTGATCCAGGCAGAATGAGAGTGGTGGCTCTCATGCCTGTAATCCCAGTATTTTGGGAGGCTGAGTGGGGCAGATCACTTGAGGCCAGAAGTTCGATATGGGCCTGGCCAACTTGGTGAAACTCCATCTCTACTAAAAATACAAAAATTAATTGGGCATGGTGGTGTACGCCTGTACTTCCAGCTGCTTGGGTGGCTGAGGCGTGAGAATTGCTTGAACCCAGGGGGTGGAGGCTGCAATGAGCTAATAGCACCTCTGCACTCCAGCCTAGGCAACAGAGTAAAACTGTCTCAAAAAAAAAAAGAAAAAAGAAAAAAAAAAAAAAGAAAGAAATGTGATTCCACAGTGTCTCCAGGGAGGTGGGGCCTAATTGGGGGTGTTTGAGTTGTGGTGCCATTCTAGGTAGTGAGTGAGTTCTGGCTCTGGTGAGGCTGGATGAGTTCTCACAGGAAAGGATTAATTCCCAAGAGAGTAGGTTGTGCTAAAGCCAAGATGCCCCTCGGATATAGGCACATGGCACAACGCCCGGCTAATTTTTGTATTTTTAGTAGAGACGGGGTTTCACCATGTTGGTCAGGCTGGTAAAGACCAAAACACTTCTTATATTAAATATTAAAGGAAATATGAACTATATATATATAAGACAGATAATGAAAATGAGCAAGATATTTATTTATCCAATTATTCCATCTCAGGGTCACAGGTGGCCAGAGTCTATCCTGGCAGCTCAGGACAGGAACCAACCCTATACAGGATGCCATCCCATTGCGCACACGTGTGCGCATATGCACACACACACACAAACACACACACACATACACACATAGACTGGGACAATTCAGACAAGCCAATTCACCTAAAGGGCACATCTTTGGGATTTGGGAGGAAACCAGAGGAACCAAGGAAAACTCAGACATGGGGAGAGAGTGCAGACTACACAGACAGGGGACCCAGCCAGGAATCAACTTTTTCTCATCAATATTTTAATTGAATTGATGTTATTGGAGGTCCTGCTCTACTTAACTCCTCCAAGTACCCTAAAAGTCTCAATCCCAATACATCACTGACTCATAATGGATCCTGTCACGTAAATCAGGTCCAGATGTGGATGAGGTTCCTAAGATATAATTCCTCAAGAACAGCTCTGAGCACTGTTTCTCTGAAGGCCTATGAGCTAGAGACGTTATCTCCTCTCCACGGACCCAGCATACAGAGTTGGCAAGCGGAAGATAAGCACAGTAGACACTTTTGTTCAAAAGGGGAAAAAACAGGAGTGACAGCTGCCACTGGGTCATAGTAATTCTGAAATCCAGCAAGGCATGTGATGCCAGTTCCTTGATTGAGTCCTCTCCTGCTCCTTGGGAATGATTATCTGCAGCTCCTGGCTCTATCCTTCTGGCTCATGGGTTTCTTTTAAGTCGTCCTTTCTTTCCCATAGGAAATAGCCCATGTTTGCATCTGAATAGCCTTCTCAGAAGGCTTCTTAGAAGGCTGGGGCCCACATGTCCCATTTTATTTTTGTGCTCTGCCTTTTCTGGTATAATTGTCCCTTGCTATTTGCGGTGGATTGGTTCTAGGACTCAGATGCTCAAATCCTGCAGTCAGCCCTGCCAGACCTGGGGATAAGGACTACTGCATTCCCAGTTGCTACTTTATCTTCAAACCTAGCATTTTGATTGGCTACCGAATGGGGTGGAATTATCATAACTCTTGGCCTTTGAAACTATTCTCAGTTTTCATTCCCCTGAATACTCTGTAAATTCTACACATTGAGCACCTACCGTACCCTAACACTGTTTTAAGAATCAGGGATATCGCAGTGAATGAGATAGACAAAAATAGCTGCCTTATGGACCTGCCATTCTAGTGGGGAAGGCAGACAATATGCAAATAAGTGAGTAATATAAGAGGAAAAACTTTGGGAGGCTGAGTCGGGAGGATTACTTGACACCAGGAGTTCAAGACCTTCTCTTTACAAAAAAAAAAAAAAAAAATTAGCCAGCCATAGTGGTGTATGCCTGTGGCTACTCAGGAGGCTGAGACAGGAGGATCACTTGAGCCCAGAAGTTCAAGGCTGCAGTAGGCCCTGATTATGCCACTGCACTCCAGCACCGGCAACAGAGCAAGACCTTGTCTCAAAAAAAGAAAAAAAAAAAAAGAAAAGAAAAAAAAAAAAGGAGAAAAGCCGTAGGGAGATGGCAATTTTTGTGTTTATGTTGTGGTGACAGAGAGAGGGACTTCAGTTTTAAATAGGGAAGGCTATTTCACTGAAAAGGTTACTTTAAAGTCAAGACCAGAGGAAAGTGAGCGAGTGGCCAAGCAGATACCTGGAGGAAGAGCTTTCCAGGTAGAGAGAAGTACAACTGCAAAAGTCTGATGTAGATGTGTGCCTTCTCCTTTCTTTTTTATTTATCTTGGAAGAGACAGTCTTGTTATGTTGCCCAAGCTGGTCTCGAACTCCTGGGCACATGCAAAGTGAAAGCAGAGAAAAGTAGACTTACCCCAGAAGCTGATGGTCCTGCAGTGTGCAAGGCCATTTCAGAATACACATAGAGAAAACAGGAGAATAGGTAGCGAGGGTTTTGCGGAAAGAGCCAATTTTAGCTGAAAGAGTAGGGGAAACCCCAGACATTGTGCCATCTCAGGGTTAGGACTGCTTGCCTAGATTTTGAGGTTTTTTTTTTTTTTTTTTTTTTCCCCAGACCCCTCAACTTCTGAGATCTCAATGGGAAGCTGCTGATCACCAGTTTTAGGTGTTTTTATCTATTGGGAGACTCTTTCCCTGGTTCTGACTGCAACCAATTATTATTTTAGAGAGATAGCTTAATCTGACCACCATGTCATGGTTGCCTCACATTGCTGGTGGGGGAGTGGCCCCACTCCTGCCCTGCTCAGGTCTAACTACTTACTTACTGTAACAATTGCAAGGTTTTTGGATGGAACAATTGAAAGAATGGAGTTTGCATGAACCAAATAAGAAAAGACTATTAGAGGGCATTGTTAAAGATGGAGACAAAAGTTCTGAGTGGATCCTGATGTGTTCAGATGGGGCTGGTGCTTGGGAGGCTGCTCTGTGCTTACAAGAAGAGTTCTACCAGGTCCATCTTTATCACATCCTCTTTAATACTAAGTTCAGAGAGGCTTTAGCTCATTTTCCATTTTCTCGTGCTGTCTCCTCTGCCAAGGTGTCTATTTCTCCTGACTCTATTACTGAGTCACACAATTGCTGTAGTCATTTGCAGTCTACTAGAACGATAACACACATTGGCATCAGACAGACCTTGGTTCAAAACCCTGCTCCACCAGTTTCTGTGTTGAGCTAGACCAAGTGACCTGATATGTTCGGTCTCAGTTCCTTATTTGTAAAATGGTGATAATAATTTTTGGTTAGGTAGTTAAAGTAAGGATAAATGATGCCTTCCGAAGAAGGACACAATTGGAATGGCCAGTTTACCCCTTGACCTCTCTTCGGTGGCATTCTTTATTCTGGAGCAAGGAGGGATGGCTGAGGGAATCTGTCTGTGGGTCCAACATGGCGCCGTCCTGCTCCTTGTACAAGCCTCAAAGATGGGGACAACCGTTTGGGAGCAGACATGTTTGTAGCACGTGATCCAGGCTCTGTCCCAAGGCAGCCGGAACGTGACGCAAGGTTGAGGCGGGGCTCCTCCTCCGCACCCTGGCGTCGAGCGTCTCGTGACAGGTACTTCCGCTCGGGGCGGCGGCGGTGGCGGAAGTGGGAGCGGGCCTGGAGTCTTGGCCATAAAGCCTGAGGCGGCGGCAGCGGCGGAGTTGGCGGCTTGGAGAGCTCAGCAGAGTTCCCTGGAACCAGAACTTGGACCTCCCCGCTTCTGTCCTCCGTTGAGTCTCCTCCTCGGCGGGAGCCCTCGCGACGCGCCCGGCCCAGAGCCCCCAGCGCAGAGGCCGCGGTAAGCAGCGGGCCCAGCCCGGCCGGCGGCCTGGCCCCATCCCCCTCCTCAACTCCTCGGTCGCCAGGGCCTCGCGTCCTCCCTGTCCTCCTGGCAGGCTCCAGGCCCAGCCCTGGCCTCGCGGGCAAACTCGGCATCGCTCAGGCCCACGGAGCAGGCCAGGACCCCACCCGGCTTGGAGAGGTCGGAGGTCGTCGGGCGTGACCTCTGGCCGGGTTGCCGGCCCCGGCCGCCGGTCTCGGACGCTCTGTTTACTGTTGGCGTCGATCTCAGAGACCCAAGAGGGTTCATTGACTTGAACGGCCCTGCGCCGCGGCAGGACGCGCTAGCCGGTGGAGTTATTTAGCGTGGCGAGCAGGAGGGTGTCAGAGCCCACGCCGCCCGCCGCCGTGCCCACCTGGCGGGCATGGGTCACAGGCGCTGGGGGCCGAGCCGCGTTCCCATCCGGCTCTTCAGTTGAACAGCCTGACCCTGTTAGTGGGAGAGGTTCCCTGACGGCAACTGAGTCAAGGCGTGAGTCAGGTCACGTGCGCTGGGATCGCCTCAACACTTGTGTACATTGAGGCGCCTCTGGCGCTGGGAGACAGGGAGCTTTTTGTCCTAGGCATGTTACGGTAAATCCTGAGAGAAGTTTTTCAACTTAGTCGGGGAAAGATGGTAGTTGGATGTAGAGTTGTGTTTCCATTCGGACCGTGTTGGGGGCCTCTTTCTGCATTCATTTTACGCTTGATACCTAATGGGTCATAAGGAGAATATTGAGAATACTGACAGCAAATATTTGAGCGTTTGTTATATGCTAGGCAGCGTGGCAAGACCGTTTAACAGATCATTATGTTTAGTTCTTTGAACAACCCTCTAAAGTACCACTGTTGTGCCCACTTAACACAGTGGGAAATTGAACAGAGAGGCTAAGCCATTTGACCAAGGTCACACAGCTAAGTTACGAAGCAAAGATGCAAGCCCAGGCAGTCAGACTCCAGAGCACTTTATTCAGTTTCTAGGTTATACTGCTTTCACGTGCCCCTGAAGCTTGTGGTTTATCTTTTGCCACCTGGTATCTGTACCTCACTGCCTTCCACCACCTCCTATCTTTCTGTTGATGTCGTTTGAAAGTCTTTCTGGTAGCATCAGTTCTCTCTTAAAGCCATAAGAAATGCCGTTTGCGACTTATCACACATATTGTAGTGTAGTTGAATTAGGAGCTCTTGAATACTGGCGGGATACTTAACTGAGGTTTGAAAAATTTTGCAGGTAGGCCTGGCAAAGCTGCCTAGCGAACCTTTCTTACAACCTTAGTTGATGGCTGTCCAGCCAGTTGGTTCTTCCCTATTCAAAATACTGCATCTTTGGTTTCCTAAAGAACAGGCTCTTGTCTCTTTCTTGTGACTTAAGCAGCTGATGAGGCACATGATTTCTCATCCATGGATTAATAAAGTCTCCTCTTAGTGTGTTTCTCTCTTCAAACCTGGGAAGGTTTGTTCAGATTTGGATTTAAGAACTGGAAGGTGAGTTAGGAGTGCTTCTCCTGAAGGGACTGGCTAAGTTAAAGCTTAGCGTTCACAATCCTGTTGTATTCAAATTTGTCTTTTTTTTTTTTTTTAACTTTGCTACCCAACCTAAAATATTTAAGTGAGTAATAAGTACTGTAGCTTTATATAATGTTTGAGTTTAGAGGAGAGTAATGATAGGCACCTTTTTATTCATTCATGAAGTATTTTGAGTATCCATTGAATATCAGCAATGTATCAGGCGTTGTGGGATGTTGACTCAGGGAGATAGGCATGGTTCCTGTCCTCAGGGAATTTTTAAAAGGTGAATGATCTTGGCCAGAAATTCTATTGTGGAATGATTTGGTGGTAGAACTTGAGGCTTTTTGGAAAGAGTTATTTCTCATTTCTGCTGATGAATCCGTAGTAATCCAAAGGATGGTGTTCTGGCTAACTTTAAGGCTTTGTTAATTTTAACAACAGCATTTGTATGCTCTTCAGAGAGTGTAGAAGATAATATTACAGTTTCTAATTTATCACATCTTTTAAAGAGTAACCTTCAACACTCAACTTGTTTCTCCTTTTGCTCTGGTGGCATTTGTTTTATTTTATTTATTTTTTGACACGGAGTTTCTCTCTTGTTGCCCAGGCTGGAGTGCAATAGCGCGATCTCAGCTCACTACAACCTCTGCCTCCCGGGTTCAAGTCATTCTCCTGCCTCAGCCTCCTGAGTGGCTGGGATTACAGGCATGTGCCACCATGCCCGGCTAATTTTGTATTTTTAATAGAGACAGGGTTTCTCCATGTTGGTCAGGCTGGTCTCGAACTCCCTACCTCAGGTGATCTGCCTGCCTTGGCCTCCCAAAGTACTGGGATTACAGGCATGAGCCACTGCGTCCGACCGACTCTAGTGGCATTTTTTTGGTTCACTCGAGAGGTAGTCCATGTCACTACCATTACCTTGCACTGCAGTGTCTTTGAGCAAAGGTACATTTGGACATTTGGCATACTGGATTTTTTTCTTCAGCTGGCAAGAAAGTTTAATGTAGCACTGATATTGTGTCGGCCATAGTTTCAGTACCATTCTACATAGAAAAGCTGTGCTACCCTATCTCCCACAAACTTTCTAGGTTCCCTTCAAGAGAAGATTTGGATTTTGCATTTGTGGTAGAACTGCATGAGTAAACAGAGGGTGGAATGTAGAAGATACTCTAAAAATAGTTTTATTAGTATATCCTTCTAGGTAGTTAGCAACCACGTGGGGCAATTTTTTTTTTCGTATTTTTTTTGATGCCAACTGTGTCTGAGCTCACAAAACCTGTATCAGAGAACAACGCTTTATAGTAAAGTGTGGCTTTGAATCAGTTTTCTGACCCCACTGCCAAGTGAAGCCAAAAAATTTTGGTTATTTGATTAGCTTTTAATACGTCTTCAAAGAGTTCTTTGCTAATAACATTTTTGCTCTTACTTTGGCATTAGCTTTTGTATACAAAGATGCAGCAAACACAGACCACACAAATACGACAGTTGTCTTATGCACATTGCTCTCTGGCATTTGACACAAATATTTTAGTTTTTCCCATGATAAAGTATTTAACTCCCCATTCATATAATTCAACAAATACAGCTGAGATAGATTTGACCAGATGTTGGACTTAGAGCTGTAGGCAGGCTTTTTTTTTCCTGGAGAGGTAAGGATTAGAAGTGCTTCTGAATAAGGCTAAACAGAGGTTCCCCTTGGCACTAAATGTCTTCTGAAGGCGACTGAAACTGGAGAAATGAACTCCCCGCCTCGCCCCTTATTTTTGGCTATTGGCTTGCTGTTGATGACTCTTACCTCTCATATAAGGAAGGTTGCCGCTGTGTTCTCAGGCATCCATTCCTTTGTGTTACCATGAGCTTATCTGTTAATATCATCTAATAGTTCTCTGTGCTTCTCTGTCTGCAGTTTGCTGCAGAAACATTTTGCAATGTGTTGATCTTTTCAGTTATTTGCTCTTACATCTTCCCTCTATTCTGTTTTTCCCCACACTCCATATGGCATTAAAGACAGAAAAATAGTTTGCGTTTGTGTTTTAAAACTTCTTTTTTCTTTTTAGGAGGAGTCTCGCTCTGTAGCCCAGGCTGGAGTGCAGTGGCGCCATCTCGGCTCACTGCAAGCTCACCCTTCCAGGTTCATGCCATTCTCCTGCCTCGGCCTCCCGAGTAGCTGGGACTACAGGTGTCCGCCACCACGCCTGGCTAATTTTTTTGTGTTTTTAGTAGAGACAGAGTTTCACTGTGTTAGCCAGGATGGCCTCTAGGATGGTCTCGATCTCCTGACCTCGTGATCCGCCTGCCTCGGCCTCCCAAAGTGCTGGGATTACAGGTGTGAGCCACCATGTCCGGCCAAAAACTTATTTTTAAAACATTTCTTAATGGTAGTTGTGGTCACTGCAATTTGTGAATCAGAGGTATAAGTGATGTGGCGAGTGAAATCAAAACAGGTTTTTTAGCAGTGTCTGTTACCAGTTTCAATTTTAGTATCCCAGGCTGTGATTACAAAAACATTTTTAAGAATAGCTACTTGCAAAATATCTCCTTGGGGGAGGAGGAGAAAGCTTGGAAGTTGGTTCCAACACTAATCTACAGTACTGGCCTTGTTCATTTGCTTGAAGATGCAGTACTTAACTCATGGGACCTGGAGTCTCTGTTTTGGTGATGGCATCACTGCTGAGAAATTAAGTTTGCCTGATTCTTTTGTCCACTTCTGGTCTCCTGGGACTGTCTACAGTTGGGACCAAGCAAATATGAGGAAGCCTATTAAGGGAAGCCTGGGACCAGGGCAGTTTAGGAATTCTCCAGCCTTACTTGTCTCTTAGTTGGTCCTTAGTTGTGTGGCTGCTGCCGTAGGAGGTTCTGTCTTCTCCCTCAGCCTTTCCTTTCCAGCTTTGCTTCATACTACTGGGCATTAACCATCTCACATTAGGAGTCCCTTAAAAATTACTTAGTGAGATAAATAGTTATATCATTGATTTCCAGTATTGGTATGTAAGCATAATAAAAAGTTGGTTTCCATTTAGTAAGCTTTGTACTTTGAGTTATTTGAGAGTACATAATTACAAAGCTGCTATGAGTTAACCTTAAGTGACACAGCATAGACTTTATGAAAAATAGTGTCCCTTATATATGGTATGCAGTCAGCCAACCAGCAGTTCTCTCGTGCACTTACAGATACGGGGGTCCCTGAGATAACTGCGGGTCATCTAAAACCCACTCTTAAATCTTCTAACCTGCACCATGTTGATGGTTGTTAAAAGAGCAATAACATTTTGTAGAAACCTTCCTACACATTTGCTTTTAAATGCTTTTTAATATTTCTGTGCTGTTTGTAGTTTACATATGATTTCATTTGGTGCTCACAACTGTTGTGTGTATCTGCCTGAGATAGCTGAGGCTGTATGCTCATGTGGCTCAGCTGGAATGTCAGTTTAGGTCTGTTAACCAGCTCAGTGCTCTTTCTGATGTACCATCTTGCCTTTCCATTATATGCTAGTGCCCTAAAGACTGCGTCATGTTACCCCTTGTAAAAGTGTATCTTTGACTGGGGGCGATGGCTCACGCCTGTAATCCCAGCACTGTGGGAGGCCAAGGCGGGCGGATGACGGGGTCAAGAGATAGAGACCATCGTGGCCAACATGGTGAAACCCTGTCTATACTAAAAATACAAAAGTTAGCTGGGCATGGTGGCATGCACTACCTTTTTTTTTTTTTTCCTCTGAGACGGAGTCTTGCTCTGTCGCCAGGCTGGAGTGCAGTGGCATGATCTCGGCTCACTGCAACCTCTGCCTCCCGGGTTCAAGTGATTCTCCTACCTCAGCCTCCCAAGTAGCTGAGACTACAGGCACGCGCCACCACGCCCAGCTAATTTTTGTAGTTTTAGTATAGATGGGGTTTCACCATGTTGGCCAGGATGGTCTCAACCTCTTGACCCCATGATCCACCTGCCTGAGCCTCCCAGAGTGCTAGGATTACAGTTGTCAGCCACCATGCCTGGCCCCACTACCTTTTATTTAAAATGATATGTCTTTTTTGCTGATTATTAAACTATTCAGTTAAAAAATAAGCTAGGAAAATTCAGAAATATAAAGAAGGAAAATTTGTGATTCACTACCCTGAGGAAGACCAAAGTGTTAACTGGTTATTTTCTTCCTTTGAATGTATATTTTAATACCTTCCTTTAATGAAATTGAACTCTTGGCCAGGCGTGGTGACCAGTACTTTGGGAGGAGTAATCCCAGCACTTTGGGAGGGTGAGGCAGGAGGATTGCTTGAGCCCAGGAGTTCAAGACCACCATGAACAACAAAGTGAGACTCCATCTCTACAAAGAAAAAAAAATTAGGTGGGAGTGGTGGTTGTGGTGGTTCACCTGTGCGTGGGAGGCTGAGACGGGAGGATCACTTGATTCCAGGAGTTTGAGGCTGCAGTGATTTGTGTTCGTGCCACTGCACTCCAGCCTGGGTGGCAGAGCAAGACCGTGTCTCAAGAAAAAAGAAATTGAACTCTCCCCAGAAATGATGTGAGAATTTAACTGTGGAGGAGACAGGACACTCTTGGGTCATGTGACCTGTGATACTTCTCCTAGTAGACACTGAATGATGAGAAGCTAGGGATCATAGGAATAGCTGTATTTTTAAAATGTTTAATGGTAATGAGTGAGGAACCTGATGCATCCAGCTCCAGAGTAAGGTTTATTTGCCATGGTAACACTGGATAAGTACATTGTTGCCTGTATTTCCAAGTGATTTATCATTTCTGTATTTTAGTATATATATATAAAGAAAAGTGCACAAATAAGTGGACGGCTTGGATAATTTTTATAAACCCAGAGGCCCTCTTAGTCTCCTTTAAGTCATTATCATCGATGCCCTGATGGTTGGGTAGTGAGTCTTCTGATTTCTAGAACTGTAGACTAATTTTGCCTGATTTGGATTTTGTGTAAATGGAATCATACACTGTGTATTCTTCAGTATCTGGTTTCTTTGACTCAGTGTTGTTTGTGAGACTTTGTGTCGTTGTGTGCAGTTGTAACTGGAGTTTCCATTGCTCAGTAGTAGTATGTGATATATCATAATATATTTAAGTAAAAAGACTGAATTTTAGGGTATGTGTCTGTATTCATTTGCTAGGGCTGCTGTAACAAGTATCACAGATAGAGTGGCTTAAACAGAAGTTTTATTTTCTCAATTCTGAAGGTTAGAAATCTGAGGTCAAGCTGTTGGCAGGATTGGTTTCTTCTGAAGCCTCTCCTTGGTTTGTAAATGACTGTCTTCTCTTCCCTGTGTCTTCACATGATCTTTCTTCTGTATTGTCTGTCCTAATCTCCTTTTCTTTTAGGACACCAGTCATACTGGATTGAGGCCCACCCTTATGACCTCACTTAACCTAAATTACCTCTTTAAAGGCCCTGTCTGCAAATAAGTCACATTCTGATGTATTGGGGATTAGGATTTCAACTTAAAAATTTTAGGTGGACACAGTTCACTTCATAAGAGTATCTATTCTGCTCTAGTAGATATGGCCAGTTTTCAAAAGTTGTAGCAGCGTACTCTCCCATCAGCAGTGTATAAGAAGTCCAAATATTCCACATCCTTGCTAGCACTTGTAACTTTTTGTCTCTTTAATTTTAGTTCCCTCTGGTAGAAACCCATTTCTTTATGGCACCATGGTACAGCCTGTTTACTCAACAGTGTGGGGGAACCTCAAGGGACTGGGGAAGGTTATCCTGGAGTAATATGTGTCAGTTTGAGACTACCTCTTGTAAGTGCTACTTACATCCATTGGGGTTAGAAGCAGAGGTTTGGCCAGGCACGGTGGCTCACGCCGGTAATCCCAGCACTTCGGGAGGCCGAGGCGGGCAGATCACTTGAGGCCAGGAGTTCAAGACCAGCCTGGCCAACATGACGAAACCCTGTGTCTACTAAAACTACAAAAAATTAGCCAGACATGGTGGTGGGCACTTGTAATCTCAGCTACTCAGAAGGCTGAGACATTATAATCACTTGAACCCGGGAGGTGGATGTTGCATGAGAATTGCTTGAACCTGGGAGGTGGAGCTGAGATCCCACCACTGCACTCTAGCCTGGGCAACAGAATGAGACCCTGCCTCAAAAAAAAAAAAAAAAAAAGAAAGCACCACTTCAGTCCAGTGAGTGAGCAGTTAGTCTTCCATAGTTGCCCATCGCTTACTTTTGTAGTCTGGACTCCATTCCTGGTGGTGGAATTGGCCTATAAAAGAGTAATCTGTGGGGTATAAATCTAGCCATAGTAGAGAGTTCTTTCCTTCCAACTCTTTTTTGATCAGACACTTGAGCCCTTAAAATATCATATTCTGTCATACATATGCTAGAAATAGGTCTGTTTTGCATATTCTGACTGACCTTTCAGATATTAATGGGCCTTTGACCACCAGCATGTTGGCTGCGTGATGCTCAGCTTTGTGTATCTATTATAGACCTTAGTGTGATTGAAATAACATTGCATGACTTTGCCTGTCTTCCAACTTTAAGCCACTTGAGGACAGGGATGAATCACTATTCTAGAATGGATCTTGAAATATTACTAAACTTTTGTTTAAAATTTTTCCAGTTCTAACTTTGCAGAGTAAGTTATTGTTTATAGCATGTAAATTATGCTTCTGGGTCACTGATTAATATGTGTAGGTTTCCTGAATGATAAACTGTGTGTTGTGTTCATTTAACAGATTTTTCTTCTCTACTATAAGAAAACACTGTTGGCTCCTATGGGGAATTATTCAGGAATAATTGTAAATACAGGGCAGATGAGAGTCATTTAGTTTAGAGTTGTTCAATGCCTAGGGTGGTGAGGGACATATTGAGTGGATTTTTAAATAAATCGGTAGGCAGGTTACAGTTGGGAAACCATTGTAGTTGAAAGGAATGGCGTAAGTCGATGAATGGATGTAGGGATTACAGTAGCTCTAATTTGGGAATGACTGTATGTATGGAATCCAGATCCTAGTGGGGAGGGTAGGCACTGCAATCCCGTGTTGGAGGCTTTAAGGTCAACCAAGTGGCACTTTGCGCCATAATGCTGGAATAGACACGGCATAATCCTGTCACTTGAACCTCACAAGTAAGTCAGATGGTACCCTAGTTATGGGTTAGGAATGGCTTTTATGTTGTCATTTGTTTAAAGAAACCATACATTAAGAGCTTAGTGGGCCAGGACTGAAATACTACAAGTGTTGTGCTTAAACTTTTAGAGAGTTGTTTCTTCAGAAGTGGCTTTAATGAAAAGTTAAATGTGGGAACTGGTTAGGGGAGGTGGGATAGAGGAAGAGAGCAGTAAGTTTGGTTTTCCTCTTTAGCCAGTCCATTGTGGGCTCCTCTTAGCAATTTATGGGCAATCTTTTTTACTGGTTAAATGCCTGAGATAATCTAGGGTTGATATCAAAAGCTTCCAGCTATCCAAAATAGTTCTGATGTAACTGTTTTACTAGGTATCTGCTTTCCAGTTTGTCTTACCAAAAAGAAAAAAAGGCACGAATCATCTTAGTCTCTCGTTAGAGACTAAACTTTTGGTTTAGTACCTGGGTTTAGAAAGCTTGAGAACAGTGGTGCGTCACCTTGAAGAATCTGTTGATCTGAGAGTGAAGTCCTCTTCACCAGAATTGCCTTCCGAGAGACTCTTCTTTGTGTAAGTTGCCTTTGCTTTTTCCCTCCCAGCAGGAAGGCAATACCCAGAGCAAAGTACATAAACAATGTCTTTACATTACATAGAGGTTGTTACCTTGTTTAAGCTTCACAATTTAAACTAAGTAGCATTTGATTTGTCTTTTTTTTTTTTTTTTTTTCCAGATGAGGAAATGGACTAAAAGGTCATGCTCAGTATCTTGGAGCCACTGTGTGTTAGTGGTACCGGGACTAGCATCCAGTATTCCAAGTTGACAGATAATTCTTTAATAATAGCAAAAGAGTGATAGCATCTTCTGCGGAAGAACAGCCTTTGTAAATTTTATCATTCAGTTTTATTTAAATGTTTTTAAAAGAAGGTTGCTCAGAGTAGTCTGTTTCTTTTGAAATATAAATTTTCAAGTGGTAAATCTTCAAGCACTATCAGACAGAATAAGCTGGGTTATGCTGTAGTAACCAATAACTTTAAAATGGCCGAAAAGAGCATTGGTTTTCTAGAGGCTCTGCATCATTCTTTCTCCAACCATGGAGCAGCCGTGATAGGAGTATTGCTGGCTGCCTTGGCAAAGGGAGAAAGAACTGTTGGAGGCTCTTGTTCTTACAGTTAAATTCCAGCACAGGAATGACACGTTATTTCATGTCACTTCTGCTTACCGTTCATTGACCAAAATGAGTCACACCACACAAGGAATCAAGTGTGATCCTAAAAAAAAAGAGCTTAGTTATAGATAACTGTGTTGCCCATCTTTACTCACTAATCACCTTCCTATTCTAAGAAAGTTGTTTTTTTTTTTTTTTTTGAGACGGAGTCTCCCTCTGTCACCCAGGCTGGAGTGCAGTGGTATGATCTTGGCTCACTGCAAGCTCCGCCTTCTGGGTTCACGCCATTCTCCTGCCTCAGCTTCCCGAGCAGCTGGGACTACAGGCGGCTGCCACCATGTGCCCGGCTAATTTTTTGTGTACTTAGTAGAGACGGGGTTTCACCATGTTAGCCAGGATGGTCTCAATCTCCTGACCTTGTGATCCGCCCGCCTCGGCCTCCCAAAGTGCTGAGATTGTAGGCGTGAGCCACTGTGCCCGGCCATTTTTTTTTTTTTTTTTTTTTTTTGAGACGGAGTCTCGCTCTGTCGCCCGGGCTGGAGTGCAGTGGCCGGATCTCAGCTCACTGCAAGCTCCGCCTCCCGGGTTCACGCCATTCTCCTGGCTCAGCCTCCCGAGTAGCTGGGACTACAGGCGCCCGCCACCTCGCCCGGCTAGTTTTTGTATTTTTTAGTAGAGACGGGGTTTCACCGTGTTAGCCAGGATGGTCTCGATCTCTTGACCTCGTGATCCGCCCGTCTCGGCCTCCCAAAGTGCTGGGATTACAGGCTTGAGCCACCACGCCCGGCTCCCGGCCATTTTTTTTTGAGATGGAGTCTCTGTCACCCAGGCTGGAGTACAGTGACGATGCAACCCCAGCTCATAGCAGCCTCTGCCTCCCAGGCTCAAGCGATCCTCCCACCTCAGCCTCCCAAGTAGCTGGGACTACAGGTGTGCACCACCATGCCCCAGCTAATTTTTTATATTTTTGATGGAGATGGGATTTCACCATGTTGTCCAGGCTGGTCTTGGACTCCTGAGCTCAAGCAATCTGTTCGCCTCAGCCTCCCAAAGTGCTGGGATTACATGTGTGAGCGACCTATCTTTCAGTCTTTTTTTTTTTTTTTTTTGAGATGGAGTCTCGCTCTGTAGCCCAGGCTGGAGTGCAGTGGCCGGATCTCAGCTCACTGCAAGCTCCGCCTCCCGGGTTCACGCCATTCTCCGGCCTCAGCCTCCCGAGTAGCTGGGACTACAGGCACCCGCCACCTCGCCCGGCTAGTTTTTTGTATTTCTTAGTAGAGACGGGGTTTCACCGTGTTAGCCAGGATGGTCTCGATCTCCTGACCTCGTGATCCACCTGTCTCGGCCTCCCAAAGTGCTGGGATTACAGGCTTGAGCCACCGCGCCTGGCCTTTTTTTTTTTTTTTTTTTTTTGAGACAAGGTCTCACTCTGTCACCCAGTCTACAGTGCAGTGGCACCATCATGGCTCACTGCAGCCATGTCCTCCCCAGGCTTAGGTGATCCTCTCATCTCAGCCTCCCCAGTAGCTGGGACTACAGACACATGCCACCACATCTGGCTAATTTTTTTGTAGGATTTTTTTTTTTTTTTTTTTTTTAGAGAGGGGTTTTACCATGTTGCCCGGGCTCATCTCAAACTCCAGGACTCAAGTGATCCTCCTATTTTGGCCTTCCAAAGTGCTAGGATCACAGGAATGAACCACCATGCCCAGCTCTCCCCTGTCTTTAGAACCTCCCCCCTGCCCTTTTTTTTTTTTTTTTTTTTTTTCTTTAAGGATTTGTTCTTGTTTTTATTTTGTATTTTAACATTTTGAGACAAGGTCTCACTGTTACCCAGTCTGGAGTATAGTGGCCTGAACACAGCTCACTGCAGCCTCGACCTCTTAAGCTCAAATGATCCTCCTGCTTCAGCCTCCTGAGTAGCTAGGCTCACAGTTGTGTGCCACTGTGCCCAGTTAATTTTGTTTTTTTGATAGAGACAGGGTCTTGGCCATATTGTCCAGACTGGTCCCAAACTCCTGGGCTCAAGTAGTTCGCCCACCCTGGCTTCCCAAGGCGCTAGGATTACGGGTGTGAGCCACTACTCGTCAAGAACCCTATGTTTTTCCATTATTCTTGTTTGAGGCTCTCCACAAATGGTTTCCAGCTTGCCTTCCTGGCTTTGTTTTTTTTAATAAAGACACACGTTCCTCTGAGTTGCTTTACTCACCTTTTCCTTACCACACTTTGTTCTCTACTTCCTTTATCTTGATTCCTGCCACTTCCCTTTCATCTCTGTTTTCTAGCTCCAGTACTCTGTTGGCATCCTGCCTGACTCAGGTACCAGTCCACTTTTAGCTTTTCTTAATCACTTCCACCCATACTGTTCTCTCTTTTTACTGAATCCCTGGGCTTGCCACATATTATCTTGTAGTTGTGGATTTTGTGTATATATCTTTTCTACCTTAGGAGGGGGCCTTAAGGGTAAGTCCCAGACTGATTTACTTGTTTTTCCCCAAATGTTAACCATTTGAAAGAAAGAATTAAATGGATGTTTCTCAAATGGCTTTTGATAGATACATGTATAGTAATATATCTGTTGTCATACCTGGCTGGAAAAGAAAATGCCTGTGAATTCTTCACTTTGTTTGAAATCAGTGTGTCTTGGCCGGGCGCGGTGGCTCAAGCCTGTAATCCCAGCACTTTGGGAGGCCGAGGCGGGCGGATCACGAGGTCAGGAGATCGAGACCATCCTGGCTAACATGGTGAAACCCCGTCTCTACTAAAAATACAAAAAAAAACTAGCCGGGCGTGGTGGCGGGTGCCTGTAGTCCCAGCTACTCGGAGGCTGAGGCAGGAGAATGGCGTGAACCTGGGAGGCGGAGCTTGCAGTGAGCCGAGATCGCGCCACTGCACTGCAGCCTGGGTGACACAGCGCGAGACTCCGTCTCAAAAAAAAAAAAAAAAAAAAAAAAAAGAAATCAGTGTGTCAGAAGCTGTAGGATTGTAGAAGCTTCCTTAAGCAAGGTCACAGTATGGCTGTCAAATGTGTTACTAAGCTTTAGTCTCCATTTCTGAAAAACGAGAGTAATGGGTAATCCTTAAGATCCTTTCGTATTTTGACATTCTCTGACTCTTGAACATACTGCTGTGGCTTTTGCACCATCCAGCTGGTTAGATGACACCATCAGAAACTTTTTTTTTTTTTTTTTGAGACGGAGTCTCGCTCTGTCGCCCAGGCTGGAGTGCAGTGGCCGGATCTCAGCTCACTGCAAGCTCCGCCTCCCGGGTTCACGCCATTCTCCAGCCTCAGCCTCCCGAGTAGCTGGGACTACAGGCGCCCGCCACCTCGCCCGGCTAGTTTTTTGTATTTCTTAATAGAGACGGGGTTTCACAGTGTTAGCCAGGATGGTCTGGATCTCCTGACCTCGTGATCCGCCCGTCTCGGCCTCCCAAAGTGCTGGGATTACAGGCGTGAGCCACCGCGCCCGGCCACCATCAGAAACTTTAAGGACCCTGTTAGCCATTGAGTATATGGATCTTTGCCCATTCATTTCTTAGAGGCAAGAGGCACTGGTAGGCAGTTAGATTTTTCTTTAAAACGTGTACTCTTCTAAATTACAGAAGCAGTATAAAAGAAAGTGGACCGGGAGTGGTGGCTCAAACCTGTAATCTCAGCAGTTTGGGAGGCTGAGGCGGGTGGATCACCTGAGGTCAGGAGTTCGAGACCAGCCTGACTAACATGGTGAAACTCCGTCTCCACCAAAAGTACAAAAAGTAACCAGGCGTGGTGGCGCGCTCCTGTAATCCCAGCTACTCAGGAGGGTAAGGCAGGAGAATTGCTTGGACCTGAGAGGCGGAGTTGCAGTGAGCCAAGATCATGCCATTGCACTCCAGCCTTGGCAACAGAGCAAGACTTTGTCTCAAAAAAAAAAAAAAAAAATCTTAAAGTGAACAGATTTTTTCTATCATTCTGGATAATTTGGTGGCTATAATTCAAAACGTTTATTTTTTATAAAATTTAAATGAGATCATAAAATACATACTCTTGGCTGGGCGCGGTGGCTCAAGCCTGTAATCTCAGCACTTTGGAGGCCGAGACGGGCGGATCACGAGGTCAAGGAGATCGAGACCATCTTGGCTAACATGGTGAAACCCCATCTCTACTAAAAAAAAAAAAAAAAAAAAGAACTAGCTGGGCGAGGTGGCGGGCGCCTGTAGTCCCAGCTACTCGGGAAGCTGAGGCAGGAGAATGGCGTAAACCCGGGAGGCAGAGCTTGCAGTGAGCTGAGATCCGGCCACTGCACTCCAGCCTGGGCAACAGAGCGAGACCCCGTCTCAAAAAAAAAAAAAAAAAAAATACGTACTCTTCTGCAATTAACTTTTTAAAAATTCAACCATATATAGTAGTCAGCTTTTCTTGTACTATTTTTAATGACTCTATAGTATTGATCATAATTTAACAGTCCTCTAAATGATCATTTCAGTTATTTCCAGCTCTTTAAGAAAAGTATTTAATAGGGCCGGGCACAGTGGCTCACGCCTGTAATCCCAGCACTTGTGGGAGGCCAAGATGGGTGGATCACTTGAGGTCAGTTGAAGACTAGTCTGACAAACATGGTGAAACCCTGTCTCTACTAAAAATACAGAATTAGCTGGGCATGGTGGTGCACGATTGTAATCCCAGCTACTTGGGAGGCTGAGGCAGGAGAATTGCTCGAACCTGGGAGGTGGAGGTTGCAGTGAGCAGAGATTGGCCATTTTTGCCCCAGCCTGGGCAACAAGAGTGAAACTCCATCTCAAAAAAAAAAACAAAAACAAGGGCTGGGCACGTTGGCTCCCGCCTGTAATCAATCCTAGCACTTTGAGAGGCCGAAATGGGTGGATCACAAGGTCAGGAGATCGAGACCATCCTGGCCAGCATGGTGAAATCCCATCTTTACTAAAAAAAACACAAAAATTAGCTGGGTGTGGTGGTGTGCGCTTGTAATCCTAGCTACTGCGGAGGCTGAGGCAGGAGAATCGCTTGAACCTGGGAAGTGGGGATTGCAGTGAGCCGAGATCGCGCCACTGCACTCCAGCCTGGCGACAGAGAAAGAAAAGTATTTAATATTTATATTTTCCTACTTATCTAATCATTTCCTTAAGATTTAGTGAGTATACATACTTAAAATTTGGTTTTCATTGCCATATAGCCTTCGGGAAGGTTGTATACTTTACATTTGTAGTTTGAGTCAGTTTTCTTAATCTTTGCCAGTTTAATGAATGGGAAAAATTTAAATGATGTCTCATTATTGAGGGCTTGTGTTTTGGTCAGGCCTGGTGGGTCACTCACGCCTGTAATGCCAGCATTTTGGGAGGCCAAGGTGCACGGATTTCTTGAGCCCAGGAGTTCAAGACCAGCCTAGGCAACATGGTAAGCCCCTGTCTTTACAAAAAGTTAAAAAATTAGCTGGGTGTGGTGACACATACTTGTAGTCCCACCTACTTGGGGGGGTTCAGGGGAGGATCTCTTGAGCCCAGGAGGTTGAGTCTACAGGAAGCCATGATAATTCCACTGTGCTCCAGCCTAGGTGGCAGAGGGAGACGTCTCAAAAAAAAAAAAAAAAAAATTGTTTATTCAATAGATTAAACTTTTGAAAAAATATTAACTACATTTTTTTATGTATACTTAATTTTTTTTTAACTTTCTGCTTTTGTACCTTTATTGTCTTTTGTGAATTGGTTTTTGTTCTCTGAAGCCCATGTGAGGTTCTTGTACCTCACCTCTCTCCCAGTTTATAAACATTATATGGCAAGAATTTTGATGCTTTTCATGTTGCAAACATTGTTCCTGGCTTGTATCTCTTGGTCTTGTTTGGCTGATGGCATGTTTTTGTAACATAGAAACTTTTCTGTAGTCACATCTGTCAATTTGTTTTCTGCGCTTCATATTATGCTTAGGCCTTTCCCACCCCCAGGACAATAAAAACAATGTTTTCTTCTAGTAATTCTAGTACTTAGCCAGGTATAATATGTCAGGATCTTTTCCCAAATGCATAGTTTTTCCAGTATTTTATTGTATTATTATCTTTTCCTCATTGACTAGAAATTTTTTTATCACACAGTATATTTCCCACCTCCATGTCTTTTTTTTTTTTTTTTTTTTTAATTTTAGATAGATTTATTTACGAAACAGAGACGGTGTCTCACTATGTTGCCTAGACTGGTCTCGAACTCCTGCACTCAAGCAGTCCTCCCACCTTCACTTCTCAAAGTGCTCGGATTACAGGCGTGAGCCACCATGCCTGGCTGTGTCTGTTTTTTTTTAACTCTTCTGTTTCATTCTTTGTCGGTGGGACAGTACTACTGTCTTATCTGCATCTGTTTTGTTTTATATATATGTACACACACATAGATACGTACATACATACATATACTTATACACACACACAACAAGTTTTTTTTTTTTTTCCTTGGAGAGAGGGCATTGCTCTGTCACCCAGGCTAGAGTACAGTAGTGCGATCACGACTCATTGACTCATTGCAGCCTTGACCTCCCAGGCTCAGGCCATCCTCCCACCTCAGCCTCCTAAGTAGCTGGGACCACAGGTGTGTACCACCATGCCCGACTAATTTTTTTTGTAGAGATGGGGTCTTGCTGTGTTGTCCAAGCTGGCCTCAAACTCCTGGGCTTAAGTGATCCTTCCACCTTTGGCCTCCCAAAGTATTGGGATTACAGGCATGAGTCACTGTGCCTGGCCTACTTCATAATTTATTGTGATAAACTAGGCAGTTTCCCATGTTTCCTAGAACTCTGCTGAAGTTGGACTCAAATACATGTTTACTTCTGATTAAATCGGTGCTCTTTCTTTCCTTTGTCCCTTAGTCATCTTATGTCTAGCAGACTTGTTCATCAAGAAATTTAGAGGGAGCCTGGGCGCGGTGGCTCATGCCTGTAATCCTAGCACTTTGGGAGGCCTGAGTTAGAGACCAGCCTGGCCAACATGGCAAAACTCTGTCTCTATTAAAAATACAAAAATTAGCCCGGCGTGGTGGCTAATGTCTGTAGTCCCAGCTACTTAGGAGGCTTAGGTAGGAGAATCACTTGAACCCGGGAAGTAAGCTGAGATGGTGCCACTGCACTCCAGCCTGGGCAACAGAGCGACTCTGTCTCAAAAAAAAAAGAAGAAAAGAAATTTAGAGGGCGCCTTTCCTGAGGTGCCTCAGCAGAGTGAAGAAGCTAAATTTTCCCCCTCCCAATGTATCTGGGAAAAATACCCTGTAAATGAATGTTTACTCAGGAGGTTTTTGAGTACTTACCATGTCCCAGGCCCTGTGCAAGACAGTATCTATACAAATGGTAAAATATCTGGTTCCCAGCCCCCAAGGAGCCCTGGGTTTGGTAGGGCATTGGTCATTGGTACATATCTTTTAATCCTTGTATACTTACTGGCTTATGTAATGGATTAAAAGAAGGCTTTGGAAAGCAAGTATTAGATTTTTTGTTTGTTTGTTTTTGGAGACAGTCTCACTCCACCCAGGCTGCAGTGCAGCGGCGCGATCTCAGCTCAGTGCAGCCTGTACCTCCTAGGTTCGAGCGATTCTCATGCCTCAGCCCTGTTTCCACCTCTTCTAATTTTTGTATTTTTAGTAGAGATGGGGTTTCGCCATGTTGGCCAGGCTGGTCTTGAACTCCTGACCTCAAGTGATCTGCCTGCCTCGGCCTCCCAAGGTACTGGGATTACAGGCGTGAGTCACCATGTCGGGCTGCAAGTATTAGATTTTTAATTAGGTTCATGAAGCCTTTCTTTTTTTTCTTTTTTTTTCAGCATTTGAACAGTCACTTCATAATCTACAATTTAGATGGATTTTTACTGTTAACTGTTGTCTAACTTCGGCAAATTGGATTTATTCCTGGTAGAAGGTTATTCTCAGTTCCATAGGAATGTCCCAGATTTTACATACATTAAAAATATTTCTTTTGCCACAAATGTTTCTTTTCTGCCTTATTAATTTTAACATTTAAAGAGGGGGTTAATTAATTTTCACGATTTACAGTGGCCCATTGGGCCAGTCTTTATTTTCCGGGATTTGGCAGAAATGTTAGCGGTTTGAATTGAACAAAACAGTTACCTGTTAAGACAGGAAGAAAGTACACTGGGTCAACTAAGTCTTCCTTTTTTTTCTCCTGTTGTCTTCTAAAGGCATAGCTAATCATTTCTGCATGTTGTTGTATGAAATCCTGTCTACATGCAACTGTTCACCTGTTCCTGCCACATGGCTGTCTTTTGTGGTTTGCAGTTCTGTGAGTCTATAAAGTCATCCTAAGTTGTGGAGCACACGTGATCTTCTGGGGACAGGGAAGGAGGGCTGTCTCTGAGGAGGGTGGAACCCTATGAGCAATTTTCTGTTAGCCAGGTGTGGAAGTGAGGCAGTATTAGAAAGATTCTCCTTGTGAGAGTATGTGAGTGTGAGAGGGAGGGGGCATGTGTTGGTTGACCCTGCAGTGCACCCTCATCCCTGTATAAGATGGTGTATACAATTAGTGAAAAACTTCACCTGTTCACAGGACAAGTCAAACAGTGTATATCAAAATCTAAGAAGTTAATTTAGTTTTTCTCCTTTCTCCTGCTGTGGTAGGAACCACCAAGCTCTCCCCATAGTGATACAGGGTAAGTGGAAAGGTAGTCAGTATGCAGGTACTCAGAGGATGCATTGTGCCAGATGCTATGGTAAAGAGATGCCAGAGGAGGAGGACAGTTCCTGCGCTGGAGGAATTTTTCTGGTTGGCTACCTGACATGAAGAATCACCTACCAAAGAGGATGATATAGTATGAAATAATAAGATTTGATAGTAGGCTTCAGGACAGTTTTTCACTTTTTTGTTAATAGGCAATGGTATCTGTAATAAATCCAGTTGTACAAAAGGAAATTTGGAAAACAAGTGCTACCTCAATCCCTACCTACTTAGAGACAATATTGAACCCTACAGAATTGCTGTTTTTTAACCTACAAAATGAGTTTTTATTTTTGTTTTTTCTCTTTTTAAAATATTTAAATACAGCTGTACTTGGGAAAAAATGAGCTTTATATGATAATACATGTAAATGTGAGTATAACTTGTTCAGTACCCTACTTTAAAAAATACATAAGTGCAGTTTAGAACGTTCAGCCAGGTGCAGTGGCTCATGCTTGTAATCCCAGCACTTTGGGAGGCCAACGCCAGAGTATCACTTGAACCCAGGAGTTCAAGATGAGCCTGGGCAACATGGGGAGACCCTGTCTCTACAAAAAAAAAAAAAAAAATTTTGAGCATGGTGGCACATGCCTGTAGTCCCAGTTACTTGGGAGGCTGAGGTGGCAGGATTGCTTGAACCTGAAAGGTTGAGGCTGCAGTGAGCCATGATTGTGCCACTGCACTCCCGCCTGAGTGACAGAGCAAGACTTGTCTCAGAAAAAAAAAAAAGAATGTTTATTAATACTACATGTATTTCTGCCTTACTTCGATTATGTGTTCTGAATTGAGGTAGGGGCAGAATTTTTTTTCTCACTTGGATTTTCTCAACTGAGAGGGATACATATAGGGAAAAGAAGGAGAATGGCCCTGTGACTTTCGTTAATGTGGCAGTACCTGGGAGGTGGGCTCTCTGAGTAAGCAGACGTTCTTGGGCAATGATTTGAGATGGTGGTAGGCCTTGAAAATGTGGGGAAAGAATTGGGACCGAGGCCGGGCGCGGTGGCTCAAGCCTGTAATCCCAGCACTTTGGGAGGCCGAGACGGGCGGATCACGAGGTCAGGAGATCGAGACCATCCTGGCTAACATGGTGAAACCCCCTCTCTACTAAAAAATACAAAAAACTAGCCGGGCGAAGTGGCGGGCGCCTGTGGTCCCAGCTACTCGGGAGGCTGAGGCAGGAGAATGGCGTGAACCCGGGAGGCGGAGCTTGCAGTGAGCTGAGATCCGGCCACCGCACTCCAGCCTGGGCGACAGAGCCAGACTCAGTCTCAAAAAAAAAAAAAAAAAAAAAAGAATTGGGACCGAATACAATAAGCAAGCAAGCATGGTATGCAGTACTGATTTCAAGTGAGCATTGTGGTCTTTAAGTACATTACTTTTCAAGAGCCCAGGTAGGAAGTACTGTGATGTGGCAAAAAGCAGAAAGTTTTGTGGTACTTATTTTCACATTAACAACATCTTTGGCATGATAATCTATCCATATTTACATATTTAGAAGGTAATGACAAGAAAATGATATCTGAGGGGGATTATTCTGGTAGAAAGTATTTACATTTGTTGTAAAGCACAAGTATGTATACAAGCCTAGTATAAGATAATAGCCATGGCTGTAAAATCGAGGAAGCCTATTTGACAGAGGTTTTTTTCTTTTTTTTTTTTTTGAGACAGAGTCTTGCTCTGTCACCCAGGCTGGAGTGCAGTGGCATGATCTCAGCTCACTGCAACCTCTGCCTCCTGTGTTCAAGCTATTCTCCTGTCTCAGCCTCCCAAGTAGCTGGGATTACAGGCACGCACCACCACCCCCAGCTAATTTTTATATTTTTAGTGGAGATGGGGTTTTGCCATGTTGGCCAGGCTGGTCTTGAACTCCTGACCTTAGGTGATCTGCCTGCCTCGGCCTCCCAAAGTGCTGGAATTATGTGAGACCCGGTGCCCAGCCCTATTTGACAGACTTTGCACAGATGAGGGATGGGGGTGGGCATGGACATATGCAGCAGAGTTAGTGATGGAGAAGTGGAGAAGCAGGGCTGATGCTCTTGAAAAACAGAAGTAACCTTAGCTCTCTGGGCACTTCGATAGATATCTGGGCACTTTGGGCATAGTGTGGTACGCAGGTTTGTATCAATTTCTGGTAATACACAATAGAAGTTCTTGACTTGCTCTTTTGTTGCTCATCAAAGATTATATCATATGCATGGCTATTGAATACTGAATGGTCAGTTGCTGAAGTAGTTTTGGCTATTTTTGGCTATGTTTAGTAGGAATTGCTGACTGATTTTTGAAATGTCAGTTTCCCAAGCATTTTAAGTTCTGGCTTACCCTACTGATACAAGTTAACTGCCTCAAAAAAGGCATGTTTTAGGAAGAGAAGGTTAGAGAGTGTTTCCATAGTGAGACCTAAGTATTTTCCCTCTGTGAAGCATTCTTTGTATTCTTTCTTTTTTTTTTTTTTTTTTTTTTTTTTGAGACGGAGTCTCGCTCTGCCGCCCAGGCTGGAGTGCAGTGGCCGGATCTCTGCTCACTGCAAGCTCCGCCTCCCGGGTTCACGCCATTCTCCTGCCTCAGCCTCACGAGTAGCTGGGACTACAGGCGCCCGCCACCTCGCCCGGCTAGTTTTTTGTATTTTTTAGTAGAGACGGGGTTTCACCATGTTAGCCAGGATGGTCTCGATCTCCTGACCTCGTGATCCGCCCGTCTCGGCCTCCCAAAGTGCTGGGATTACAGGCTTGAGCCACCGCGCCCGGCCTTCTTTCTTATATATGCTTCCAAAAAGGTGCTTCCAATAAGACAATGAAAGCTAAATACTTCAGCAAAACATATTCAAGTTCTAATGTGTGCTGGGCACAGTTAGAAGTATTCACTCCAGCTGTAGCTTCAGAGCACTGGGCAGTTGTTTCCAGAATAAAGACACTGGATGCAAATTTTATGTCATGCGCTTAATCACTTTTTTTTTTTTTTTAAAGACAGAGTCTCTCGCTCTGTCGCCTACGCTGGAGTGCAGTGGAACGATCTCGGCTCACTGTAACCTCTGCCTCTCAGGTTCAAGCGATTCTCCTGCCTCAGCCTCCCGAGTAGCTGGGACTAGAGGCACGTGCCACCACGCTCACCTAATTGTTTTTGTATTTTTAATAGAGACAGGGTTTCACTGTGTTAGCCAGGATGGTCTCGATCTCCTGACCTTGTGATCCACCCGCCTCCACATCCCAAAGTGCTGGGATTACAGGTGTGAGCCACCACGCCTGGCCTCTTAATCACTTCTTTTTTTTTTTTTTTTTTTTTTGGAGCTCTATCCCCCAGGCTGGAGTGCAGTGGCAGTGGCGTGATCTTGGTTCACTGCAAGCTCCGCCTCCCAAGTTCACGCCATTCTCCTGCCTCAGCCTCCCAAGTAGCTGGCACTACAGTCACCCGCCACCATGCCTGGCTAATTTTTTATATTTTTAGTAGAGACGGGGTTTCACCGTGTTAGCCAGGCTGGTCTCGATCTCCTGACCTCGTGATCCTCCCTCCTCAGCCTCCCAAACTGCTGAGATTACAGGCATGAGCCACCACGCCCAGCCCTTCTTAATCACTTCTTAATGCTACATTTCACTGCTGGCATTTTGAACACTGCTTAAACCCAGGATCCACTAGTTTCATGTTTTGAGTCTGCTTTTACATTAGATTATCTTTATTTTATTCTGCCATATATCAGATCCTTTCCTGTGGTAGTCTTCTTTGGTCATAAGCTATTTAAGGAAGGAGTCCTTAAATCACTATCCTTTTTTATTTTTATTTTTATTTTTTGTTTTTGGAGACACGGTCTGGCTCCGTCGCCCAGGCTGGAGTGCAGTGGCACGATCTTGGCTCACTGCAACCTCTGCCTCCCAGGCTTAAGCCATCTTCCCACCTCAGCCTCCCTAGTACCTGGGACTACAGGCACGTGCCATCATGCCCGGCTGATTTTTGTAGAGATGGGGTTTCGTCATGTTGCCCAGCCTGGTCTCAAATTCGTGAGCTGAAGTCATCTGCTTGCCTTGGCCTCCCAAAGTGCTGGGATTATAGGCTTGAGCCACTGCAACCTGCTCATCACTATACTGTACTGCAGCTAGAAAACAGATAATACCTGTATGTACAATAGAATATGCACATGCCTGGCATTCTCTGTAGAGGGAATTAGCAGTGACTTAGGGATTGAAAACATTTGATTGAGGTCTAAAAATTGGACTGGGCCACTGATAATTAAATTAAGACTACAGACTGGGGGTGATGTCAAGCAATATGGCAGAGTAGGAAGCTCGAAGGCCTTAGTCCTTCCCACCAAATCAACCATGAGCTGGAAAGAGTGGTTGGAATCAAGTGTTTTGGAACTCAGCAACTTGATTAGACACTTATAAGAACCCAGGGGAGTGATGTGTGAAGGAGAGGCTGCAGGTTTTTCGTAAGTGATGTACTCATAGATGGACAGTTCTAGCTCTCAACAAGCAATAATCAGCAATCCCTGAAGAGTGGAAGAAGCAGATTTCCAGAGTACCACAATGTAATACTCAGATTGTTTATTTCTCAACAGAAAATTATAAAACATAACAAGGAAACAAAGTGTGGCCCATTCACAGGAAAAAAAAAAATTGATAGACACCATCCCTGAGGAAGCCCAGACGTTGGAATTGCTAGCCAAAGACATTAAAGCAACTGTCAGCAATATGCTCAGTGGTCTAAAGGAACCATGGACGAAGAACTAAAGGAGAGCAGAAATACAGTGTCTGAACAAAATCAAGAAAGAGGCTGGGTGCAGTGGCTCATGACTGTAATGTCAGCACTTTGGGAGGCCAAGATGGGAGAATTGCTTGAGCCTAGACGTTCAAGAAAAGATCAGCCTATTCAACATGAGAAAATTCTTTCTCTCTCTTTTTTTTTTTTCTGAGACAGAGTCTCACTCTGTCTCCCAGGCTGGAGAGTAGTGGCGCAATTTCGGCTTACTGCAACCTCCACCTCCTGTGTTCAAGTGATTCTCCTCCTCAGCCTCCCAAGTACCTGGGATTATAGGTGCCCACCACCACACCCAACTAACTTATTTATTTTTAGTAGAGACGGGGTTTCACCATGTTGGCCAGGCTGATGTTGAATTCCTGACTTCAGATGATCCACCTGCCTTGGCCTCCTGAAGTGCTGGGATTACAGGTGCGAGCCTCCGCGCCTGGCCAAATTCTTTCTCTTAAAAAAAAAAAAATGGTTGGGCCTGATGGCACATGCCTGTAGTCCAGCTACTAGGGAGGCTACAGTGGGAGGATCACTTGAACTCTGGGTTGGAGGCTGCATTGAGTTATGGTCACATCACTGCACTCCAACCTGGGTGACAGAGTGAGACCCTGTCTCAAAAATATAGAAATAATAAAAAGGAACTATACAGAAATTCTGGAGCATATAAGTACAATAACTGAGATGAAAACTTTATTAGAAGGGTTCACCAATAGATTTGAGCAGACAGAGGGCCCATACCTAGGTCAGGTCTCTTAGAGGAACTGATCCATCTGGGAGACATTTGAAATTTATTCTTAGTTATTTTGAAATATGATACAATATTATTTGAAATATGATGCATTATTATTGACTACATTTCACTGTAATAAAAAGAAAACATCACAGTGGAAAGGCCACACTCCTTCATTATCCAGTTGGGAACCTCAGCAGCGCAGCCAAGTGATCTGCTAAGCTGCTTTGGGGACCACACCCATGCCACTTCTGTAACTCCCCACAAAGCCTGGTTCACAAGATTTCCTTATCCTATTGTGGACCTTTTGGCCCAATTAACATAGGCCCACAGGATTTAAAGTTGCTGTTAGTTCTTGTGAAAAGCCAACCAGGTAATGTCAGTGTGAGGTTATATGCAATGTGTGTGTTTCTGCTCTGCATTTGACTCAGAGCCACTTGTAATAATTTTTTTGCTGTTGGGGTTACCTTGATACTTCTCTGAAGTCACTTTTTCATTAAATTTTTCTGGTTAATTCCAAGTACTACATGCCTACCGATTGCCTACACTAGGGTATGCACTGCCGTAATTCTGTGCAGAGAGGGTGCCAAACAGCAAAATATGTGTGACCCATCTTTCTGGAGTTTCAGTTGTACTATAAAATTTGGAAGAAATGGTAGTTTATTAAGAACCATCTTTTTTTTTTTTTTTTTTGAAGCAGAGTTTTGCTCTGTTGCCTTGGCTGGAATGCAGTGACATGATCTCAGCTCACTGCAACCTCTGCCTCCCTGGTTCAAGCAATTCTCCCACCTCAGCCTCCGGAGTAGCTGGGATTACAGGTGTGTACACCGCTACGCCTAACTACTTTTTGTATTTTTAATAGAGATGGGGTTTCGCCATGTTGGCCAGGCTGGTCTTGAACTCCTGACCTCAAGTGATCCACCTACCTTAGCCTCTCAAAGTGCTGGGATTACCGGCATGAGCCACCAGGCCCCGGTGAGAACCATCTTATTAAGAAAAGACACAGAAGAGCAGGGAAGGGGAGAAGTCCAGGAAACACAGTCCAGGCTCTGACATTGTCCCAGGTGGGATGGAGAGGCTCACCCTTTACTTTGAATAGGATACTTTTGAAGACCACAGAGTTGCCAATTGTCCTCTTGACTTGAATCGCATGCAGAGACTTCGCTGGCACACATCCATCCTCTGCTGGTTGAGTCCTCTGAGCTGGGTGTGCTGGTCACACAGCAATGTGGGTTTCTTGACCAGCGCCCCCTGGCAGCTATTTAAGTCCATGCCTGGCTGACCTGCCATGCCGTATTGTCAGGATCCATGGAGCTCGGGATCTTGTTGCTTTCCATTCTAAATGCAAGGAGACATTTGAAATAGACTCAGATATTCAGAAATGTCCAAACGTGTATTATTGACTGTAGTCACCCTGCTGTGTAGTAGATCTCCAAAGTTATTCCTCCTGTCTGAAACATTGTACCCTTTGATAAACAACCCTCGATTATTTCTCTCTCCCACCACCCCAGCTTCTGTTCACCATCAGTCTACTCTCTAATTCTGTGGGTTCAACTGTTTATTTTTAGCTTTTAAATTTTTCTTTAATTTTTAGAGACAGGGTATTGCTCTGTTACCCAGGCTAGAGTTCAGTGGCTCAATCATAGCTCACTGCAGCCTTGGACTCCTGGGTTCAAGTGATCCTTCTGCCTCAGCCTCCCAGTGAGCTGGGACAATAGTCCTACACTGACACACCTGGTTACTTTTAGTTTTTGTAGAGATGTGGTCTCACTATATTGACCAGGTTGGGGTTCAACTTTTTAAGATTCAACACATTAGTGATATCATGTAGTAATTGTTTTTCTGAGGTGATAGATATATCTTAGTTAACTTGACTTAATCATTCCATATTGTATACATATATCTAAAACATCACATGGTACCCATAAATGTATACAATTATGATTTGGTAATTAAAAATCATATTAACTGAAACATAATAGACTGGGTGCGGTGGTTCACATGTCTGTAATCCTTCGGAGGCCGAAGGGCAAAGATCACTTGAGGCCAGGAGTTTAATCAGCCCGAGCAACATAGCAATAGTCTATCTCTACAAAAAAATAGGCTTGTTGGTGTATGCCTGTAGCCCTAGCTACTTGTGAGGATCAGGCCAGAGGATCGCTTGAGCCCAGAAGTTTGAGATTACAGTGAGCTATGATCCTGCCACTGTACTCCAGCCTGGGTGACAGAGCAAGACCCTGTCTCTTAAAAAATAATAATAATAGGCTGGGCGTGGTGGCTCACTCCTGTAATCCCAGCACTTTGGGAGACCGAGGTGGGCAGATTACCTGAGGTTGGGAGTTCAAGACCAGCCTGACCAACATGGAGAAACCCCATCTCTACTAAAAATGCAACATTAGCTGGGCATGGTGGCGCATGCCTGTAATCCCAGCTACTTGGGAGGCTGAGGCAGGAAAATTGCTTGAACTCGGGAGGCAGAGGTTGCAGTGAGCTGAGATCATGCCATTGCACTCCAGCCTGGGCAAGAAGAGCAAAACTCCATGAAATAATGAAATGAAATAAAGAAATGAAATGAAATGATGAAATGAAAAGAAAATGAAAACAAAAATGATTTTTCTTTTTTTTGAGACGACTCTTGCTGTCTCCCAGGCTAGCGTGCAGGGGTGCAATCTTGGCTCACTGCAACCTCCGCCTCCTGGGCTCAAGCAGTTCTCCTGACTCAGCCTCCCAAGTAGCTGGGATTGCAGGCACGTGCCACCACGCCCAGCTAATTTTTGTATTTTTAGTAGAGATGAGGTTTCACCATGTTGGCCAGGCTGGTTTTGAACTCGTGACCTCAAATGATCCACCCACCTCTGCCTCCCAAAGTGCTGGGATAACAGGCATGAGCCACTGTGCGTGGCCCAGCAAAGTATTCTTTTTTTTTTTTTTGAGAAGGAGTCTCACTTTGTCTCCCAGGCTGGAGTGTGGTGGCGCGATCTCGGCTCACTGCAAGCTCCACCTCCTGGGTTCATGCCATTCTCCTGCCTCAGCCTCCTGAGTAGCTGGGAGTACAGGCACCCGCCACCACGCCCGGCTAATTTTTTGTATTTTTAGTAGAGACGGGGTTTCACCGTGTTAGCCAGGATGGTCTCGATCTCCTGACCTCGTGATCCGCCCGCCTTGGCCTCCCAAAGTGCTGGGATTACAGGCGTGAGCCACCGCGCCTGGCCCAGCAAAGTATTCTTAAGATGAAGTTGACAAACGTCCTAGTGGCCCCCTGGCCACTTGCCATAGGAATGAGGCTCAGGTCACATCATCTGGTCGCCCAGCATGGAGGGATTTGGTTCCTAAGATTATCGTTGGGGACAGGTGACTCCCTCTGCGTTTCCTCCACTGCTGCTGGTACATTGAGTGGAGGGGGCTGTGTTAATATTGGTCTCATTTTCACGTCAAGTAAAGGACTGGCAGGCATGGTGGTTTTTCTAGTGGTCTTCTGCGCTAACACTTGTTCTTCTCAGCTGGCTGACTTTTAGAGGTAACCAAGGTAAAGGTGGGAAAGGCAGGCTAGCTTAGACTCCTCCTCTTTGGGTAGACAGGGAAGGTGGACTATACTTTGAGGAATGGGGAAGAATTGGTGGGACCCCCAGAAGGCAGAGGCTGCACTCTCATGATGGAGCCTTCCTCCAGTTTCCTATACATCAGGACTAGGTATGTGGCCATGGTGTAGTCATATTTTTTTTCCCAAGAAGGACTCCTGGATGTGGTGTGCCTTGAATCTCATGGACACCATAAGCTGTGTCTTTCCGTGGACTTGGTAATTAGGGAGTGGTTCCTGGTGTGGCCCTAGTATCCCCTGGTCGTTATTGACTCATGGATGGCCCATAATCTAGCCTATTGTGTTCCTCTTCCTGGGGTTGAGGGCAAGCAATTTGTTCATGAGCCTTTCTAGTTCTGAGGAAATGAAGAATGGGATTTTTAAATTCCCGTAACATATCTCATCTTGCAGTTCCACAAAGGTCTATCTGACAAATGGCAAGACCCTTGTCACCATGGTGTAGAGAAGGCCTCCCAGGCTGCACAAATCCACCGGGGCTGGGAGAAGGGTAGTCATAATTTTGTCCCTGGAAGAGTTCTGAGGCAGCATAAGGGGGACTCCCACAAAATGTGCCCAGATTCTGGCCAACAGCCAGAGTCTGCTGTTTTTATGTTGTAATTGGTATCCAGAAGGAAGTTCTCTGGCTTCAGGTCCCTGTGGACAATCACCCGCACAGTAGATACTGTTTACAGGAACTGGCCTCGGGTCTCTTTCTCCTTTCTGTGGCCATACTCTAGGATGTAGTCAAATAGCTCTGTTCTGCTGGCACATTCTAGGACTAAATACAATGTTTCTGTTATGTTGGTTGCTTGAGAGAGAGTTTGCTGATATTGGAGTGATTCAGGGCCTTCATTATACTGAATATATATATACTTTGGTGTAGTCTCTGGAGGCTGAGGAGCTTTGTGGATGACTGTCATGGCTACCTGGGTCTCAGTCAGAATATGCCAGGCCAACTTCACTAATGAAGCTTCCCTGGCCAGTGGTCTTGAGGACCCTGTAATTGTAAATAAGTGTCTCCTCACCAGACATGGTGAGACCCTGCTACATGGTGACTGATATGGTTTGGCTCTGTCCCCACCCAAGTCTCATCTTGAAATCCCATTTGTTGTGGGAGGAACCTGGTGGGAGGTAACTGAATTATGGGGCAGGTCTTTCCTGTGATGTTCTCATGGTAGTGGGTAAGTCTCATGAGATCTGATGGCGATTAAAAGGAGAGTTTCCCTGCACAAAGCGCTCCTCTCTTTGTCTGCCGCCATCCATGTAAAATGTGACTTGCTCCTCCTTGCCTTCTGTCATGATTGTGAGGCTTCTGCAGCCATGTGGAACTGTAAGTCCAATTAAACTTCTTTGTTTTGTAAATTGCCCAGTCATGGGTATGTCTTTATCAGCAGCATGAAAACGGACTAATACAGTAAATGGATACCAGTAGAGTGGGGTGCTGCTGAAAAGATAAGCGAAAATGTGGAAGCCACTTTGGAACTGGGCAGAG
Organism: Theropithecus gelada; assembly: GCF_003255815.1. Classification (NCBI taxonomy): domain Eukaryota; kingdom Metazoa; phylum Chordata; class Mammalia; order Primates; family Cercopithecidae; genus Theropithecus; species Theropithecus gelada. The sequence goes on from NC_037669.1 coordinate 48,451,585, forward strand.
ATTGGAAGAGTTTGGAAGGTTCAGAAGAAGAGAGGAAAATGTGGGAAAGTTTGGAACTTCCTAGAGACTTGTTGAATGGCTTTGACCAAAAGCCTGATAGCGATATGGACAATAAGGCCCAGGCTGAGGTGGTCTCAGATGGAGATGAGGAAGTTGTTGGAAACTAGATCAAAGGTGATTCTTGTTATGTTTTAGCAAAAAGACTGGTGGCATTTTGCCCCTGACCTAGAAATTTGTAGAACTTTTCACTTGAGAGAGATGATTTAGGGTATCTGGCAGAAGAAATTTCTTTTTCTTTTTTTGAGACAAGAGTCTTGCTCTTGTTGCCCAGGCTGGAGTGCAATGACGTGATCTCAGCTCACCGTAACCTCTGCCTCCCAGGTTCAAGTGATTCTTCTGCTTCAGCCTCCTGAGTAGCTGGGATTACAGGTGCCGCCACCACGCCCAGCTAATTTTTTATTTTTAGTAGAGACGAGGTTTCACCATGTTGGCCAGGCTGGTCTCAAACTCTAACTTCAGGTGATTCACCTGCCTCAGCCTCCCAAAGTGCTGGGGTTACAGGTGTGAGCCACCGCGCCTGGCCAGCCGAAGAAATTTCTAAGCAGCAAAGCATTCAAGAGGTGATTTGGGTACTGTTAAAGGCGTTCAGTTTTATAAGGGAAGCAGAGCATAAATGACAGGAAAATTTGCAGCCTCACAATGAAATAGAAAAGAAAAACTTATTTTCTGAGGAGAAATTCAAGCCCTCGCAGAAATTACGAGGAGCTGAATGTTAACCCCCAAGACAATGGGAAACATGTCTCCAGGGCATGTCAGAGGTCTTCATGGCAGCCCTTCCCATCATAGGCCTGGAGGCCTAGGAGAAGATGGTTTCATGGGCCGGACCTGGGGTCCCTGTGCTTTGTGTAGCCTGGGGACTTAGTGCCCTGTGTCTCAGCTGCTCCAGCCATGGCTGAAAGGAGCCAATGTAGAGCTCAGGCTGTGGCTTCAGAGGGTGCAAGCCCCAGCCCTGGCAGCTTCCACATGGTGTTGAGCCTGCGAGTGCACAGAGGTCAAGAATTGAGGTTTGGGAACCTCTGCCTAGATTTCAGAGGATGCATGGAAATGCCTGGATGTCCAGGCAGAAGTTTACTGAAGGGGCGGAGCTCTCATGGAGAACCTCTGCTAGGGCAGTGTGGAAGGGAAATGTGGGGACAGAGCCCCCACACAGAGCTCTCCACAGGGAGACCACTTAATGGAGCTGTGAGAAGAGGGCCACCATCCTTCAGGCCCCAGAATAGTAGATGCACCAACAGCTTGCACCATCCACCTGGAAAAGCTGCAGACATTCAACACTAGCCTGTGAAAGCAGCCAGGAGGGAGGCTGTACCCTGCAAAGCCACAGGGGTGGAGCTGCCGAAGACCATGAGAACCCACCTCTTGCTTCAATGTGATGTGAATGTGAGACATGGATTCAAAGGAGATCATTTTCGAGATTTAAGATTTAAATGCCATGCTGGATTTTGGACTTGCCTGGGGCCTGTAGCCTCTTCATTTTGACCAGTGTCTACCATTCAGAACAGCTGTATTTACCCAGTGCCTTTACCTCCATTGTAGCTGGGAAGTAACTAACTTGCTTTTGGTTTTACAGGCTTGTCTCAGATGAGACATTGGACTGTGGACCTTTGTGTTAATGCTGAAACGAGTTAAGACTTTGGGGGACTGTTGGGAAGGCAAGATTGGTTTTGAAATATGAGGACATTAGATTTGGGAGTGGCCAGGGGCAGAATTATATGGTTTGACTATGTCCCCATCCAGATCTCATCTTGAATTCCCATGGGTTTGAGAGGGACCCAGTGGGAGGTAATTGAATCATGGGTGCAGGTCTTTTCCATGCTGTTCTTGAGATAGGGAATAAGTCTTACGAGAGCTGATGGTTACAAAAAGGGGAGTTTCCCTGCACAAGCATTCCTCTCTTTGCCTGCCACCATACGTAAGATGTGACTTGCTCCTCCTTGCCCTCTGCCATGATTGTGAGGCTTCCCCAGCCATGTGGAATTGTAAGTCCAGTTAAACCTCTTTCTTTTGTAAATTGCCCAGTCTTGGGTATATCTTTATCATCAGTATGAAAACAGACTAATACAGTGATCTCCTAGCTACACTAACTACAAATCCTAACTAAGAATGCTAACCAATAGTACTGGTGCTACAAACTTTGCTAACTAACTAATGAGCATAATACTAACAACACTAACTGTATACTGACTTCACTAACAGTGCTAACCAACAATACTAATAATACTAACCAACAGCATTAACTAAAATAAAAAATGAAAAAATGCGAAAAACAACAAAGGAAATGGAAGAAAAATGGGAAGAAGATATAAGAATTTAAAAAGTAGGACAAAAGAGTAAAGGAGGATGAGAAAATAAAAAGAAAAAAGAATAAGAAAAAGGAAATTTAAAAATGACAAGAAAATTGAGGACAAAGACAAAGTAGGAAAAAAAGATAAATAAAATAGAAAAAAACACACACATGAGGAAACAATATAATTGTGGTCTCTGTTTGTCAGGTCACCAAAAATCAGCTTACTGGGCTGTACAGACCAAAAACCTAGATCCTGCCAAGTGCTTATTTAGGTGATTGTAATTCCAGAACAATGGTTCCTTATAATATCCAGAGCAAGAAATGAGCCAGTCATACATAGCTGGGGATAATCCATAGTGGTTTTCTCACTTTTGATCTGAAGAACCTTCTCCTCTTTTAAAAAAAAAAAAAAAAGTGCTTATTCTTTAGGTGGGTTATAGAGGTTGGTATTTATTTTTTTTGGAAACCTGAAGTATGCTACAGCAGCCTTTTTTATTTCCAGGTTCAAAATCTCTAATACCTTTTGGCTTTTAAACATGTCATAGTGTGTACACTCAAAATATTCAATACCTTTTTCTGAATTAAACTCTGAATGTTTGGTCTCAAAATGTTATTACAAATTAACTGACATCATGATACCCTAAGGAAATGTTCCGTTGCATAAGACACAGTTGGGTACATGATTAACATCTGTAGAAAGGAGAGGGGAGGATATCCATTATCATAATTTCCCCAGAAGATCATATCGGATTTCTCATCAAAACCTTCAAGAACACTAGTGGGAGGATGTATTCAGTTATTGATGGAAGAAAACTGTCAATTATGAGTTCTGTATCCAGCAAAACTGAAATACTGTCATATGCAGCAACATGGATGAAACTGGAAGCCATTATGTTAAGTGAAATTAGCCAAGCACAGAAAAACAAATATTGCATGTTCTCACTCATATGTCAGAGCTAGAAAAGTAGATTTTATGAAGGTAGAGCATGTATTGGTGGGGAAGCAGATAGAGGATGAAGGGGGAAAAAAGAATGTAAATATATTTATTACCCTGAACTGTATACTTAAAAATGATAAAAATAGTAAATTTCGTGTGTGTGTGTGTGTTTAACCTGAATAAAAAATATTTTTTAAAAAATGAGGGTGGTGGCCGGGCGCGGTGGCTCAAGCCTGTAATCCCAGCACTTTGGGAGGCCGAGGCGGGTGGATCACAAGGTCAGGAGATCGAGACTATCCTGGCTAACATGGTGAAACCCCGTCTCTACTAAAAATACAAAAAACTAGCCGGGCGCGGTAGCGGGCGCCTGTAGTCCCAGCTACTTGGGAGGCTGAGGCGGGAGAATGGCGTGAACCCGGGGGGCGGAGCTTGCAGTGAGCCGAGATCGCGCCACTGCACTCCAGCCTGGGAGACACAGTGAGACTCTGTCTCAAAAAAAAAAAAAAAAAAAAAAGAGGGTGGAATTGAAACATTCTCAGATGTCTTAGTTTTTTTGTGCTGCTGTAACGAAATACCTTAAGACTGGATAATTTATGAAGAACAGAAACTTGTTTCCCACAGTTCTGAAGGTTGGGAAGTCCAAAATCAAGGCTCCAGCATATACGGTGTTTGATAAGTGCTTGCCTTCTGCTTTCAGGGTGGTCCCTTGTTTCTGTGTCCTCACTCGGCAGAAGGAATGAACTTGCTCCCTTGAGTCCTTATATAAAGTCATTAGTCCTATCCTTAAGGGTGGAGCTAGTATGGCCTAATCATCTCTTGAAAGCCCCACCTCTTTATTTTTTATTTTTGCTAAAGATGGAGTCTCACTGTGTTGCCCAGGCTGGTGTCAAATTCCTGGGCTCAAGTGATCCTTCTACCTGGGCCTCTCAAAAGTGCTGTGGTTACAGGTGTGAGCCACACCTCTTAATCCTGTTGCACTGGGGATTAAGTTTCAGAATGAATTTTGGAGGAACACAGACACTAAAACTACAGCACCAGATGATCAAAAGCTTAAGGAGTTTGTTACCACTAGATCCCCCTTTACGAAGGAAGTCATAAAGGTTGAAATAAAAGGACATTAGACAGGAAATCAAATCTATATGAAGATATAATCATGTCTGATAAAGGTAAATATATGAAAAATTATAAAAGCTAGTACTGTTGGCCGTGCGCGGTGGCTCACGCCTGTAGTCCCAGCACTTTGGGAGGCTGAGACGGGCGGATCACGAGGTCAGGAGATCGAGACCATCCTGGCTAACACGGTGAAACCCCGTCTCTACTAAAAAATACAAAAAACTAGCCGGGCGAGGTGGCGGGCGCCTGTAGTCCCAGCTACTCGGGAGGCTGAGGCACGAGAATGGCGTAAAACCCGGGAGGCGGAGCTTGCAGTGAGCTGAGATCCGGCCATTGCACTCCAGCCTGGGCGACAGAGCGAGACTCCATCTCAAAAAAAAAAAAAAAAAAAGCTAGTACTGTTTCTGTTTTTTACATGATTTAAGAGAGTAATGTATCAAGAAGTTGAAAAAAATTAAAAAAAAAAGAAGTTGTTAGTCTGTGTTTTGGACACACACCACATAGAGACATAATTTTGTGGCATTAATGGCTGAAAGGTGGTGGGGTTGGAGCTGTATAGGAGCAGATTTTATTTTATTTTATTTTATTTATTTATTTTTTTGAGATGGAGTCTCGCTCTGTCACCCAGGCTGAAGTGCTGTGGCCGAATCTCAGCTCACTGCAAGCTTCGCTTCCCGGGTTTACGCCATTCTCCTGCCTCAGCCTCTGAGTAGCTGGGATTACAGGCGCCCGCCACCTCGCCCGGCTAGTTTTTTGTATTTTTTAGTAGAGACGGGGTTTCACCGTGTGAGCCAGGATGGTCTCGATCTCCTGACCTTGTGATCCACCCGTCTCGGCCTCCCAAAGTGCTGGGATTACAGGCTTGAGCCACCGCGCCCGGCCCAGGAGCAGATTTTATATGTTATTGAAGTTAACTTGGTATTTGTTCACATCAGAGTAGTACAACTTTAGGGTGTTAAATATCACCCCCATGGTAACCAAAAAGAAAATAACTGTAGGATATACACAAAAGGAAAAAAAGGGGGATTAAAATGTTTTTTCTACATAAATCAACTAAACACAAAGGAAGATAATAATGCAGGAAATAGGGGACAAAACAACTGTGAGATATATATCTAGAAAACATACAGCAAAATGACAAAAGCTCTGCCTTATCAGTGTTTAATTTAAATGTAAATAGCTTAAACCCTGCAGTCCAAAGACAGATTGGCAGAATGGATAGAAAAACATGATCCAGCTTGTTGCCATAAGAGACTCATTTTAGGCTGGGCACAGTGGCTGAAGCCTGTAATCCCAGCACTTTGGGAGGCCGAGACGGGCAGGTCACGAGGTCAGGAGATCGAGACCATCCTGGCTAACATGGTGAAACCCCGTCTCTACTAAAAAATACAAAAAACTAGCCGGGCGAGGTGGCGGGTGCCTGTAGTCCCAGCTACTCGGGAGGCTGAGGCAGGAGAATGGCGTAAACCCGGGAGGCGGAGCTTGCAGTGAGCTGAGATCTGGCCACTGCACTCCAGCCTGGGCGACAGAGCGAGACTCCGCCTCAAAAAAAAAAAAAAAAAAGAGACTCACTTTAGATCAAAGACAAAAAAATTTAATGTGAAAGGATGGAAAAAGATACTCTGTTCATACAGTAACCAAAAGAGATCGGGGTTGCTACACTAATGTCAGACAAAATATACTTTAAATCAAAAAAGTTTACAAGAGACAAAGCAGGACATTATATATTGGTAAAAGGTTTAATACAGCAAAAAGAAAAAACACACATTTATACACCTAATAACAGACCACTCAAATATGTGAAGTATGACTGACAATGGAAGGGAGAAATAGTTCTACAGTAGTAGTCGAGGACTTTAATGGGTAGAAGAACCAGGCAGAAGATAAGTAGGGAAATAGAATATAGTACTTGAACAATGTAAGAAACCAACTAGATCTTAACAGACATGCACGGGACGTTCTACTCAACAACAGCAGAATGCATCTTAAGTGGACTTAGGACCTTCTTTAGGATAGACCATACATTAGGCCAGAAATTAAGATTCAATAGATTTTTAAAAATACTATACCAAGTATTTTCTTTGACAAAATGGAATGAAGTGAGAAATCAGTAACAGAAGGAAAACTGGCAACTTTGTGTAAATTAAGTAATGCCCTCTTCAAGAACCAGTGGTCAAGGGAGAAATCACAAGGGCAATTAGAAAAGAAAAAAAAGGATTAGAAACAATTTAACAGAAAGAAAATAAAACATTGTAAAACCTATGAGATGCCACAAAAGCAGTGTTAAAGGAGGAAATTTATAACTATGCCTTCATATAAAAATGCCTTCATTAAAAAAGAAGGAAGACCTCAAATCACCAGTCTAACTTTTTACACCTTAACGAAGTAGAAAACAACAAACTCAAAGCTAGCAGAAAGAAGGAACTAATACAGTAGAGGTAAATAAAATAGAAAAATTCAGCAAATCCAAAAGTTAGTTCTTGGAAAAGACTAACAAAATTGACAATCTCTTACCTAGGTTGACTGGGCTCGAGATCAGAATCTCAAATTCATTTACCTTTCTTTGCTCAGTTTCTGGGACTGTACTCTTTCTGCTTTGGATGATGCCATCTCCCCAGCCTTGAAAGTGATAGGATTTTTTATGTAGGGAACTCTGAAAATTTCTCACACGCAAAACCCTTTTGGATCTGATAAACTCATTCAGCAAAGTTGCAGGATACAGAATCAACAAAAGTTCTGTTTCTCTAACATTAACAACGAACAATCTGAAAAGGAAATTAAGAAAGCAGTTATATTTACAATATCATGGAAAAGAATAAAATAGGAGTAAATTAGGTAGGAGAAAGATGTGTATAGAAAGCTACAAAACACTGCAAAAAGAAATTAAAGACTTTAATAAATGGAAAGGTAACTCATGTTCATGGATTTAAAAACTTATTATTCTTAGGATCACAATACTCCCCAAAGTAAGAAATTCAATGCAGTTCTTATTAAAATCTCAATGATGATTTTGCAGAAAATAGAAAAATCCATCCTAACATGGATATGGAAAATCATGGGATCCCCAGTAGCCAAAATAATCTTGAAAACATGCAGCCAAGTTGGAGGTCTCACACTTCCTGATTTCAAAATGTACTACAAAGCTACACCAGTGAAAACAGTGTGGTAATGGCAGAGGTTCATATTTGAACTGTTGGGGTTTTTCACCTTAGTATTTGCTTTTTTTTTTTTTTAAACAGAGTTGTGCTCTGTCACCCACGCTGGAGTGCAGTGGCATGATCTCAGCTCACTGCAACCTCCACCTCCTGGGTTCAAGCGATTCTTCTGCTTCAGCTTCCCAAGTAGCTGGGACTACAGGCGTGTACCACCACGCCTGGCTTGTTTTTGTATTTTTTAGTAGCGACAGGGTTTTGCTGTATTGCCCAGGCTGGTCTTGAATCCCTGGCCTCAGGTGATTTGCTCACCCTCACCTCCCAAAGTGCTGAGATGGCAGGTGTGAGCCACTGCACCTGGCCCAGTCCCACTCTTGTACATCCATCACCACTGCCTATTTCCAGAACCTTTCCTCATGCCAACCAGAGACTATACAAATTAGGCAGTTATTCTCCGTTTACTTCTCCCCCAGCCATACTTGATAGAACATGAATGTCAGCTAAGTGCTGTGAAGAACAGTAACACAGGGTGAGTGAAAGTGTGCCATTTTATGTAGGATGGTTGGGGAAAGATGGCGTTTGAGCCACTGATGGTGCAGGAGAGGGAACAAGTGTGATATTGAGGCCAGGTGTGCTTAGCAGTTTGAAAGCAAAGCTAGAAGTACAGGAGAGGCAGAGGCACGAGATGAGTGTTTTATATTTTATTTTTAAAATGAAATATTTTTATTTATTTTAAAAAGACACTTTTTTTGTTGTTTGTTTGAGACCAAGTCTTGCTGTGTTGCCTAGGCTGGAGTAGAGTGGCATGATCTCAGCTCACTGCAACCTCTGCCTCCTGGGTTACAAGTGATTTCTCCTGCCTCATTCTCCTGAGTAACTGGGAATACAGGTGCCCACCACCATGCCCAGCTAATTTTTATATTTTTAGTAGAGATGGGGTTTTACCGTGTTGGCCAGGCTGGTCTTGAACTCCTGACCTCACGTGATCCGTCTGCCTCAGCCTCCCAGAGTGCTGGGATTACAGGTGTGAGCCACTGTGCCTGGCCTAAAAGCAATATTTTTAAGAAAATAGAGACAAGGTCTTGCTGTGTTGCTCAGGCTGGTCTCCAACTCCTGGGCATAAGCAGTCTTCCTGCCTCAGCCTCCTAAAGTCCTGGAATTACACTTGTGAACCACTGTACCCAGCCTATTTTATTTTTTATATTTTTAGAGTCAGAGTCTTGCTCTGTCATCTAGGCTGGAGTACAGTGGTGCGATTGTAGCTCACTCTGACTTCAAAGTTCTGGGCTCAAGCCGTCTTCTCTCCTCGGTTTCCCAAATCACTGGGATTATAGGTGTGAGCCACCACACCTGGCTAATTTTTAAATTTTTTTGTAGAGACAGCATCTCACTATATTGCTCAGGCTGGTTCTGAATTCCCAGCCTCAAATGATCTTCCTGCCCTGGCCTGTCAAATCGCTGGGGTTACAGGTGTGAGCTACCACCCCAGCGTTTGGTTTTTTAATTCTGCTTATTTGTAGTGACATTCATCAAGAATAAATGACTTTAAAACAACAAAGAAAAATCTTTAGGGGTTTTTACTCTTGGACAAGCATGCTTCTGTCTCTGAGCATTAGTTTTCTCATTTATCAGATAAAAGGGTTTGTAGTAAATCAATAATGTTCTGGTTGTGGATAGAACTCTTGAGGGTTCCCTGAACATGATCCTTTGGTAGCATTGGATTGCTCTTGGCCATCCGAGGAATAGCTGTGTTTTATTTGTTTTTTACTTAAGATTTCACGTATGCGTTCATTTGAAATGTTTCTGTTGCCACAAAGAAACAAAATCTCTGGCTCAGAGTTTTAAGGGGACTTACGGTTCTAATGCTACTCAGGCTTTGGTTAAGTAGTAAACAAACTACAGCTTGTTTTTAAGTTCATTGAAGATCTTCAACCTACAGCCCCTCTGTTTTACAAATGAGTAAGATCCGTATCTTCTGTTCAAATTATTTTTCCAAAGAAAGCCAAATGCGTCATAAGCTGGTGTGGCTGTGAAATATGGTTTCAGTTAACATTGAGATTGTTGAGTAGCTACAGGGAAACTGAAAATTTACATTCTAAGGCAAATGTGTTAACCTAAGAGGAATAAAATTAAGTAGACTGTGTATTAGCTCCTCATGGTTTGGCAGGAATTCAGTGTTAATGGTGGAAAACCCGCAGGAGCTTAATGTGGTAGGTAAGGAAGGTTTATGTTAGTTCCTTTCCCCGATTGTCCCAGTCGCTGTGCATTGCCATCTCAGGTCAGCTTCTAGCCACGACTACCCAAAAGTTGTCTGAGGGAGGCTGTGCACTGGGTGATCTTGTGAGGCAAGCGGACATCTATTGTGCCAAGATCTTGTGGGCCCAGTTTGAGAATGGGTTTTCCGTTTTAGTCACTTTACACCTCCTTTGCAGGAATGTAGCTTTTGAAATAGAAGCAAAGTGTTGCGAAACCTTTGACATTCTGTTCTTTAGCACTTCCTCCTCAGCCTGAAGATCTCAGCTTTTGCTTGGGCATTACAACACCCCATGGTACCTGAACCTCAAGTAAGCTCTATTAGGTTTTCATATCTGCCTGTGTATGATGGTGACTTTTTTTTTTTTTTCTGAGACAGTGTTTCATTCTTGTTGCCTAGGCTGGAGTGGAGTGGCACAATCTTGGCTCACCACAACCTCCACCCCCCGGGTTCAATCGATTTCTTCTGTCTCAGCCTCCCGAGTAGCTGGCATTATAGGCATGTACCACCACACCCAGCTAATTTTGTATTTTTAGTAGAGATAGGGTTTCTCCATGTTGGTCAGGCTGATCTCTTAACTCCCGACCTCAGGTGATCTGCCTGCCTCGGCCTCCCAAAGTGCTGGGATTGCAGGCGTGAGCCACCGTGCCCAGCCTCGATGATGACTTATGAGTCAATTTGACTGGGCCTCAGATGCCCAGATATTTGGTTAAACATTCTGGATGTGTCTGTGAGGGTGTTTCTGGATGAGATTCGGTAGACTGAGTGAAGGTGACTGCCTCCCCAGGGTGGGTAAGCCTCATCCACGGGAGACTGAATAGAGAAGGAGGCTGAGCAGGAGAGTGTTCCTGTCTCCACCTGACCGTGCTTGAGATGGGGCATAGGTGTTCTTTGCCCTCTGGTCGAGGCTCCGACTAGAGCTTAACACCGTCAGCTCTCCTGATTCTCAGACCTCCCGACTACAGGTCATGGGACTTCTCAGCCTACATAATCCTGTGAGCCAATTCCTTGTAATAACTCTCTTTATGTGTAATCTATTGGTTCCGTTTATCTCTGGAGAGCCCAGATACTGCAGCAGTAATAGAGTCACTTTTTCCCAGAGATAGGTTTTATCTTGGAGGATTCTTATATTGATCTTTCCCATATCTCTGTTTCACAAACAGTTCCTACAATGTAGAGTGCTAATAACTGGTTTGTGAGTACCCCTTAGATACACTGGGATGAGCAATAAGGTCAGTGCTGTCACTTAACCGTCTGTTGATTGTCAGGCCTTTGTGTGGAAGCAAGAAATTCATCTAGCAAGCATAACAGAGGCAAAGCCTGGAAGTGTAAGATGGATGGGTTTTCGGCTAGCAAGAGCTACAGAAAAACACTCAGCCTCTAGCTTAAACTGAGTTACAAACATATGGAACTAGTGTAGACCTTGAAATCTTTTCTGGTCGAATCCTCTTTGTAGGGGTACCTAGGCAAAATCATGTCGTTTCACTGCCAGTCCCATAGCGACTTCAGTTAAGGTATAGACCTATATAAAATGTTTTATCCCTTAAAAAGCATCATCACCCATTTGCCTGTGGAATCCTCCCTACAACCCTAAGAGGTGGAGAGGAAGCTTTTCTTACAGATAAAGATGGAAATTGTACAGATGAACGAATTTGTTTCTAAAGCTAAGTAGAAGCAAGAGTACCAAGGAGTCAGATTTTTCCAGCCCCCAAATCCTTGGCATAAGTGTATAAAAAGTAAGCACAGCTGTTCTTGGGGTTTCTTAGCCTGTTGCCTCCTCCCCATGTTAAAATTCTGGCCTTTATTCTTCGAAGATAATCTCTGTACCCGGTTGAGGATTCAACATCTAGGTATCCTCTTTGGGAAGCGTTCTTTAAGCCCTCATATAATGGGTTAGATTCCTGATCATCTCTAGCCCCTTATTTTGTGTTGAGAGTTTCTTTTGATTATGAAGTCATACATACTCATTGTTTCAAAACTTAAAATACAGCAAACCATAGTCAAAGTCCTCTATACCCCCCCATCCCACTTGGAGGATGAAGTCTTGACTATTCCTATGACATCACACATATATTGCCATTTTCCTGTCTGCTTATCTAGGGTTTCCTTAAACCAAACTTGAAGTAGGGAGACTATCTTGGTCATCTTTGCATCTCTAGCAGTTGGGCTGGTGCAGGTGCTTGGGAAATGAATCTGTGCTAAGATCACCAGCCTCTGAACAGGCCTTATGTACCAAGGTCTGTGTCCAGATTGGCATGACCTCTGAGTTAACAGTCCTTTATTTAGATCTTCAGGACTGAATTCTCTGCCACAGATAGATTTGCCTTCTGGAAAAAGGCACCTCTCCTCTAGAGCAGCAGCTGTCAGCCTAAAATCCTGTTTTGAAAATTGGAATTTTAGTTAAATTACAGGGACAGAGTGTGATTGTATATAACTTAATTAACATATTGAAATAGGGATGTGAATAAGACTACTTTAGGCATTACTGAAAAGCAACCAAGCATTTAATGTTTTTATTTATATTTGTGCCTGCCAAACTGGCACCAGCCCCATCAAGATGTCTATGGTGCACTTAACTGTGCAGAAGGTGTGGAGCCTTTACATTTCCTCCCCCTGGACTTGGCACCATGTTTGCATGTTTTGCCAGTTATCTTAAAGTGGGATTTTAAATCTATTGTAAAACAAAAATAAACTTTATGGTACTTAATGCCACTGAAATATACACTTAAACATGGTGAAAAGGGTAATTGTTATATATATTTTACCACAGTAATTTATATAGGAATACTTTCTATAACTTTATGCGAATAAATTTGAAAACCCGGAGGGGAAATTCTGCTGGCAGTGTTGAACTATGGGTCAGTTTGTTCTAGGCAACAGATAGACTTTCCTGTGTGAAGATTAAACATGAAAAAGGCTAAGGAGGAGGGACAAGGGAAAAGAAAAGTGGAAACTTTAAGGGTTCCTGCTAACTCTTCCCAAGGAATTGGAAGGAATGTTTACTAAATGTTCCATTTCCTTTTAAGCTCTCCTCCCCCAACACAGTTAACCAAGCAAACTGTTATTTATTCTTTATAATAAGATCCCTCACTGTCACAGTTTTTCTTAACCTCCTCAAGTCTTATCACCCCCTACTTTCCACCATGACCCTCAAAATGGAAGTGATTATATGAAGACCTGAAGGATTACTTAAATCTCAATGAGTATTGAGTGCCTTCTGGGAGTAGGGAGTGAGATGGGGTGAGAGTTACTGGTCAAACAAACCTGAAGTACTTTGGAAGTTTTGGTTTGGGGCATTTCTAATTGTTGAAGTTACCTGGACCCCACTCCAGTGGGAGAGCCTGAGGGTGGAGATTAGAAGCAGAATCTGAAGCCGGGCGCAGTGGCTCATGCCTGTAATCCCAGCACTTTGGGAGGCTGAGACGGGCGGATCCCAAGGTCAGGAGATCGAGACCATCCTGGTGAACACGGTGAAACCCCGTCTCTACTAAAAATACAAAAAATTAGCCAGGCGCGGTGGCAGGCGCCTGTAGTCCAGCTACTCAGGAGGCTGAGGCAGGAGAATGGCGTGAACCTGGGAGGCAGAGCTTGCAGTGAACCGAGATCGTGCCACTGCACTCCAGCCTGTGGCACAGAGCAAGACTCCATCTCAAAAAAAAAAAAAAAAAAAAGCAGAATCTGTTTAGCTAGATTAGGATCCAATGAGAGCTTCTGCCCCAACTGTCCTGTTCAGAAAGCCACTCCTCCTCTAATATGGAATAGCTGTTGCAGTTGATTTTGAAAAAAATGTCAAAAATACACAAAGCAAAGAGACTCAGTGTAAAAGATACACTCTCCTACCTACTTTCAACAGTTAGCATTTTTCTGTATTTGCTTTATCTCTTCTTTCGATTAAGCTACTACAAGGTAAATTAGACCTCATGATACTTCACCTGTAAATGCTCTGAAGTCCTTTAATCTAGAATGTGGTCCCTCCTTTCCTTTTTCTGTCATTATCTTTACTTTTGGAAAGATCAAGCCAGTTGTCCTAACAGAGTATTCCACATTATAGGTTTGTCTTGGTGCGTGTTTTGATGTTTAATGTATTTCTCCATCCCCACTCTGTCTTGTGAAGTGGAAGTTAGGTCCAAAGGCTTGAGTACATTTAGCTTTCATATATATATTATATATATGAATATAATATATATGTGAATATAATATATAATATATACAATATAATATATACTATATAATATATATAATATAGACACAATTATATTGTATATAATATATACAGTATTATATATTATACAATATTATATATAATGTATATATAATATACATTTTATATATGTATTTTTTTTGAGACGGAGTCTCACTCTGTCGCCCAGGCTGGAGTGCAGTGGCGCGATCTCGGCGCACTGCAAACTCCACCTTCCGAGTTCACGCCATTCTCCTGCCTCAGCCTCCCAAATATCGGGACTGCGCCTGGCTAATTTTTTTTTTGTAGTTTTAGTAGAGACGAGGTTTCACCGTGTTAGCCAGGGTGGTCTCAATCTCCTGATCTCGTGATCCGCCCGCCTCAGCCTCCCAAAGTGCTGGGATTACAGGCGTGAGCCACTGCGCCCGGCCTAGCTTATATATTTTTTGTTTTTTTTGTTTTTTTTTTTGAGACGGAGTCTCGCTCTGTCACCCAGGCTGGAGTGCAGTGGCCGGATCTCAGCTCACTGCAAGCTCCACCTCCCGGGTTTACGCCATTCTCCTGCCTCAGCCTCCCAAGTAGCTGGGACTACAGGCGCCCGCCACCTCGCCCGGCTAAGTTTTTGTATTTTTAGTAGAGACGGGGTTTCACTGTGTTAGCCAGGATGGTCTCGATCTCCTGACCTCGTGATCCGCCCGTCTCAGCCTCCCAAAGTGCTGGGATTACAGGCTTGAGCCACCGCGCCCGGCCGCTTATATATTTTTAACAAGAATACTTCATTAGGTACCTCATGATGTCTGATTGTTCCAGTTAGAGACAGTAAGTTTAATCATGGTATTAAGGTAGTCACAGCCATATCACTGCATTATAAAGATACTTTTCTTTGCCCTACACCCATTCCTGTGTGATTAGGAAGTGCTCTGTGGGGTAATACTCTGGCGCCATGTGGATCTTTAAGTTTCCCACCCATCTTTCACCTATGGTATCACTGATCTTTACCTGAATCCCTTCATTAAAGATTGCAAAATTATTTTTTATTTCAATCATTTTAAATATATTCCTTCTACTGGCATTCACATGTTAGATTCCCCCCTGCTTTTCAACTAATGCAGTTCCTACTTAAAAGACAGGATACATTGTTTTCCTCTACCTACCTGTTTTCAGAGTGAGGAGTTATTGTTAGAAGTATTCATTCATCTTTAATGAAATTGTTTTGTTCATCAGATTATTTCAGGAGAGCAAGCAACAAGTGAGCAAAATAATCTGGGCCTGGCGGGATTACAGAGGTCAAAAGGGAGGACAGATGACAAGCTGTGAGCTGTGCCACAGAGATGGCAGCCTTCTCCCTCCCATTTAGCTGGGCTGGAAATGAGGTCCTTGTGACTCCTCTCTGTCCTTCCCCGGCTCCTCCCAGTCACCTCAGTGTGAGTGATGAGTAGTGCAGTGACAGCCTTGACCACATACCACATTTCTGTCCTGTAATAGCTTTGCTACCCACAACTTTCTCACTGTGCCAAAATCAGTGCCTGTCCAGTACCCTCGCCTTTTCTACCTCTCCTCTGCCAGCGATACTGTGTTTAAGTCGAGTGGCCTTCCTGTCCTTCCTCACCATCCCTGCTTCTCACATTTACCCATACTCTTACTGAATTAACTTACCATTACTCTTGCTAATTCAACTCAAGTAATACAATTAAACACCTCCTAAAATGAAGAAACCCCTTAAATCTTCAGTTAACCTCTTTGTGTTAGTTCCTTTGGGCTATTGTCACAAAATATCTTAGACTGGATAATTTGTAAACAACAGAAGTTTATTGCCCACAGTTTGGAGGCTGAAAAAGTCCAAGATCAGGGCTCCAATAGATTCACTGTCTAGTGAGGGTCACACTTCTGGATGGTTCCTTTTATGTGTCCTCACATGATGGAAGGGGCGAGGTGGCTCCCTGCAGCCACTTTCCTAAGGGCCCTAGTCCCATTCACAAGGTCCCTACCCTTCCTGACTTAATCACTCCCCTAAAGGCCGTACCCCCTCTTTTTTTTTTTTTTTTTTGAGATGGAGTTTCTCTCTTGTCGCCCAGATTGGAGTGCAGTGGCGCAATTTTGGCTCACTGCAGCCTCCACCTCCCAGGTTAAAGTGATTCTCCTACCTCAGCCTCCAGAGTAGCTGGGATTACAGGCGTGTGCCACCACTCTGGGCTAATTTTTGTTATTTTTAGTAGAGACGGAGTTCCACCATGTTGACCAGGCTGGTGTCAAACTCCTGACCTCAGGTGATTCACCCGCCTCAGCCTCCCAGAGTGCTGGGATTATAAGCATGAGCCACTGCACCTGGCCAGGCCTCACCTCTTAATACTCTCACCTTGGGCCTTAGGCTCCAACATACAAATTTTGCAGGGACATTAACATTCAGACCAGAGCAGCCCCTCTACTTAGATGTGCACTAATGTAAAAATTAACACGAACTCTGATGTGCTTCACTGAATACAGGGACTCAAACATGGCACCCTCAACATATAAAATCAGTATGTTTGCCAAATTGCATCTCTCCAGAGGACAGAATCTGAACCAGTCACAGTAAGTTTCAAACAGTGAAACCAAGTAAATACCAGTTATGCAACAATAAATTAGGACACCCAAGAAGTCCTGGGTAACCACTGTCTTGGGAAACAGAAGACGGGTCTTTCACTAGGGCAGAAGGCATAAAATTGGACTAAATTTATTGTATGGTTCTTTTCTGGGTTCATGTTTTTAAAATCAACTGCCAAGAAGCTTTGAAAATAAAAATCAAAAGTCAACCATGATTTTCTTGAGGGAAGAGAAAGCAGTTCCTGAACCAAAGATCACTGTCTACACTGGCAGAGCACATCCTATAGGAATGATCATACGTTTTTGTTTGTTTCTTTATTTTTTATTTTTTATAGAGATGGCAGAGCAGATCCCATAGGAATGGTTATGTGTGTTTGTTTTTCTTTATTTTTTGCTTTTTAGAGATGGAGTTTCACCAGGTTACCCAGGCTGATTTTGAACTCCTAGACTCAGGTATTCCACCTGCCCCAGTCTCCCCAAAGTCCTGGGATTACAGACATGAGCCATCGTGCTTGGTCTGGGTCATACGTTTAACTCTCTGAGGAACTGCCAGACTGTTTTCCAAAATGACTGCACCACTTTACATTCCCACCAGCGGTGTAGAAGAGTTCTAATTTCTCCACATGCTCGTCAAAACTCATTATCTGTTTGGTTTATTTTTATTTTTATTTTATTCTAGTGGTCCTAGTTGGTATGAAGTGGATCCTCCTTTCTTTTGACCAACACTAGGGTCTGATTTGCCCTGATACCATCTCTTGCTGCAGCCTTCATGCCTAGTACATGATGCTGCTTCACCCTGCTGTGTGTTGGCATTCAGATTTGACTTAAAATCCGAGGGCTCAGCCTCTGCTCTGAATTGTCCCTTCAGTCAGGTGTTTGCAGCTAATGTCCTGTGGAGTTGCTGGGTTTGAGTCACAGAATACAAGAGGGATGCCCCTTGTGGGATCTGGGGGTCTGAAAAGTGTGGCAAGGCAGGTTTAAGATAGAAGAGGAAGTCAGGTGTAGCAAGCAAACACATAGACCTGGGCTGTGGGACCCTCGGAAGGGATGTGGGGCCAAGATTTTAGAGGGCCTGAGGAATTAGCCCAAGCAGCTTTGGCTTTCAGTAGCTGCTCCTGTGTGCAGCAAAGCAAGCAGGAGTAGAGTGAAGGGAGCCTGGGGTAAGGAAGTAAATCAGGAGTCAAGAAGTAATAATGCAACTAGGATTGTGAAAATGTAAAGAGGTTAGGGAAAGATTTGTATGGCTAGGGGTAAACCAGATGTGATAGTTGGGGTAAAGGGACATAGGAAGTGGTTTTGGGTATGAGAACAGGAGAAGGTGTTTCTCTTGGGAAGGACGGATGGGGTAAGTGGAAGGTTTCTGTCTAATGGGACTTCAGGTGCTAACACAACACAAGGCAGACATTTGCAGCAGAGAATTAAGAAAAGCTGAAGCTGGAATCCAGATTCAGCAATCGTGAATGCAGTGAGAACTGAGGCAATGCGGAGTGGCTGCTTCTTCCATGTCATCCCCTCAGATATTTGCAGCCTCCTGGCCTCTGACTATACCTTTTTTTTTTTTTTTTTTTTTTTTAAAGAACAGCTTCATTGATGGAAATATAATTGCCATACGTATTGAAACTATACACTTTGAGTTTTGACATATGTACATATGAATACATACCATTCACAAATGGTATGTATTGTGTGAAACCATCACCACAATCAAGGGAATGAACAAATCCATTGCCCTGAAGTATCCCAGTATTTCTTTGTAATTCGCCCTCCTGCCTGCTGCCCTTCCTTACCCCTCTCCAGGTAACCACTGATCTGCTTTCTAGTTTGCATTTTCTGGTATTTTGTATAAGTGGAATCTGTATATATTCTTTATATACTGTGTATTTATTGGGTGGGGGAGTATCTGGCCTCATTCGACATTATTATTTTATCTGTGCTGTATGTATCTGTAGTTCATTCCTTTTTGTGGCTCAGTGGTATTTCATGGTATAGCTATATCACAATTTGATTAGCTTTTCTGTTGATAGACATTTGGATTGATTCACATTTCTGGCTGTTACAACAAAAGTTTCTGTGAACACTGGTGCACAAGTCTCTTGTCTAGATCTGTTTTCATTTCCCTTGGGTAGGTAGCTGTTTCGGAGGGGAATGGTTGGGGCATATGGTAGGCATACGCTTTAACTTTGTTTAAAAAGTTGAAATACTTAATACATCATAAAATTCCCCTGTATAAAATGTGCGTTTTTTGTTTTGTTTTGTTTTATTTTGTTTTGTTTAGTTTTTGAAGACAGGGTCTCATTCTGTTGCCCAGGCTGGAGTGCAATAGTGTGACCACAGCTCACTGCTCCTTCATCCTCCCAGGCTCAGGTGATCCTTCCACCTCAGCCCCACGAGTAGCTGAAACTAAGGGCACACGCCACCACACCTGGCTAATTTTTTTTTTTTTTGATAGAGACAGTGTCTCACTTTGTTGTCTAGGCTGCTCTCAAACTCCCAGCTTCAGCCTTCCTGCCTTAGCTTCCCAAAGTACTGGGATTACAGGCATGAGACACTTCGCCCAAAGTGTACAGTTCAAATATTCACAAGGTTATACAACTGTCACCATCTAATTACAGAACCTTTTCTTTTCCCCTTTCCTTTCCTTTTCCTTTTCCTTTTCCTTTCCCTTTCTTTTCCTTTCCTTTCCTTTTTTTATTTTAAGGAAACAGAGTCTCACTCTCATGGAGCTGGGACTACAGGTATACACCACCACACCCAGCTGATTTTTGTATTTTTTGTAGAGACAGGATCTTGCCATGTTGCCCAGGATTTCCTCAAACCCTGGGCTCAAGTGATTTGCCTGTCTCAGCTTTCCAGAGTGCTAGGATTACAGGCATGAGCCACCGCACCCAGCCCAGAACATTTTAATCACCCCAAAGTATATATCTAACTTTTAAAATGGTTTTTCCATTTCACATTCTCACCAGCAGTATACAGGAGTTCCATCTGCTCCATGTCCTTGCTAACACAGCATGGTCATTTAAAAATTTTTTAGCCTTTCTAACAGGTGTGTGATGGTGTCTCATTATGTTTTTAATTTGTGTTTCCCTAAAGAGTAGCAATGTTGAACAGACATCTTTTCACCTGCTTATTCTTTGGTGAAGTATCTGTTAGATCTTTTGCCCACTTAGTTTATTGGGTTGGTTTTTTTCTCACTGTGTTTGAGAGTTCTTTGTATATTCTGAATACAAGTTTTTTTGTCAGATATGTGATTTCCAAATATCTTCTCTTAGTCTGTGTCTTTCCATTCTATTAATAGTGTTTTTGGAAGAGCAGAAGCTCTTAGTGTTGATGCAGTCCAATTTGTCAGTCCTTCTAGGGATAGTTCTTTTTGATATGATATCTGTTAAAAGACAAAATTACAACACATTTAAAGATCTTAGTTGGCTTTTATTTGCAGTTCGTGAATCCGGGCAGCCTCCGTTATACAAAATAGGATGAAAACTCCCAGTGGGCAGTTGTAGAAGAATGGACTTTGTAAGGTGGGAACAAGGAAACAATAATTGAAAGATAACTGATTGGTTAACATCAGGTTACTTTTTTGTAAGGATTAAAGGAGAGGGTAGTTCCTTATCATGCCTGCTAAAACCGGCTTGTTTGGGTATTCTGTCTCTCTTGATTTTTTTTTTTTTTTTTTGAGACGGAGTCTCGCTCTGTCACCCAGGCTGGACTGCAGTGGCCGGATCTCAGCTCACTGCAAGCTCCGCCTCCCGGGTTCACGCCATTCTCCGGCCTCAGCCTCCCGAGTAGCTGGGACTACAGGCGCCCGCCACCTCGCCCGGCTAGTTTTTTTTTGTATTTCTTAATAGAGACGGGGTTTCACCGTGTTAGCCAGGATGGTCTCGATCTCCTGACCTCGTGATCCGCCCGTCTCGGCCTCCCAAAGTGCTGGGATTACAGGCTTGAGCCACCGCGCCCGGCCTCTCTTGATTTTTTAGAAGGTCAGATAAACAATTTACTTTTGTTTTTTCTTTTTCTTTTTCTTTTTCTTTTTTTTTTTTTGAGACGGAGTCTCACTCTGTCGCCCAGGCTGGAGTACAGTGGCGCAATCTCGGCTCACTGCAACCTCTGCCTCCCGGGTTCAAGCTGTTCTCCTGCCTCAGCCTCCCGAGTAGCTGGGACTACAGGCGCCTGCCACCACGCCTGGCTAATTTTTGTATTTTTAGTAGAGATGGGATTTCACCATGTTGGCCAGGCTGGTCTTGAACTCCTGACCTTGTGATCCGCCCACCTCGGTCTACTGGGATTATAGTAATGAAACGAGTAAGGGCTATAACTTGAGTCTTGAGATGTTTGAAGAGTATATGTTAATCCTAGTAAAATGCCTCAGAATTGTTTAGACCAACACCATAGAGTAGAACTGTCCAATATAGCAGGTATGACTGAGAGACTGTATTTGATATCATGCAATTTTCCTTTAAATAGCCACCGATGACTAGTAACTGTTGTATTGGACAGTTCAGGTTTAAACTAGTTTTCTCAATTTTTTTTCATTATTGTACCTCTCTTTTAGCTCCAAGCCTAAATTTTTAGACCTTTTCTTCCTAACGTCTCCCCTGCTTCAATGAAATTTTAATACCATGGATATACTGTGCATACATTGTGGCTACTAGAGGGCTGCAGATCCATGTTAGTTATCACTTCTGTTAGGAGTGTGTGGTCTAGACTAATCAGGGGTTGGCATCATAGTGAAGCCTAACCAACTGTTGTTATATTTCTTGGGCAGTTAAAATCACTGAAGGCTAATCATACTTACCATGAGTATTATTCAGAACTGAGGAAGTTTTTGGAGTTTTGGAAGTTTATAAAATGCTCAGTCATCCTGTTTTTCTTCATATGTGACATTCTTTTTTTTTTTTTTTTTTTTTGAGACGGAGTCTTACTCTGTCACCCAGGCTGGAGTGCAGTGGCCGGATCTCAGCTCACTGCAAGCTCCGCCTCCCGGGTTTACGCCATTCTCCTGCCTCAGCCTCCCGAGTAGCTGGGACTATAGGCACCCACCACCTCGCCTGGCTAGTTTTTTTTTTGTATTTTTTAGTAGAGACGGGGTTTCACTGTGTTAACCAGGATGGTCTCGATCTCCTGACCTCGTGATGCACCCGTCTCGGCCTCCCAAAGTGCTGGGATTACAGGCTTGAGCCACCGCGCCCGGCCCCATATGTGACATTCTTTTTTTTTTTTTTTTTTGAGACGGAGTCTTGCTCTGTCGTCCAGGCTGGGGTGCAGTGGCCGGATCTCAGCTCACTGCAAGCTCCACCTCCCGGGTTTACGCCATTCTCCTGCCTCAGCCTCCCGAGTAGCTGGGACTACAGGCGCCCGCCACCTCGCCTGGCTAGTTTTTTGTATTTTTTAGTAGAGATGGGGTTTCACCGTGTTAGCCAGGATGGTGTCGATCTCCTGACCTCGTGATCCACCCGTCTCGGCCTCCCAAAGTGCTGGGATTACAGGCTTGAGCCACCGCGCCCGGCCCCATATGTGACATTCTTAAAGCATCAACCTGTTTTAGTAATAGATAGTACTTGTACAAAGATACAGACATTTAAAGAAATATAAGGAGCCTAATTCAGCCAGAGGTAGGCAGCCAGGAAGTTAAGGCATCTAGAAGCCATGTTGCATGCAGAGGAGTTGAGAGAACCAGAGATGTGCAGTTTTGGTGATCAAGAGACTGGGTGTCTCCAAATAATGTAGGATATCACATGGGAGAAGGATTAGATTGGTACTTTGCTGCCTCACAGAAGAAGGCAGGGAGGAGAATACACAGAGAAAGAATCTAGTTCCCTGTATCATTTTGCAGCTAGAATAGTTTGAAGATGAAACACTGCATAGGAGGAAGTTAATCATTATTGAAAGTGTTTGGGCAGAAACCAGGTGATGTTTCAGTGTTGTGGACCAAGTATATTGATGAATATAGAGTTGAAATAAAATTGACTTTTAAAGATGCATTGTGGGGCTGGGCACAGTGGCTCACGCCTATAATCCCAGCACTTTGGGAGGCCGAGGCGGGGAGATTACCTGAGGTTAGGAGTTTGAGACCAGTCTGGCCAACATGATGAAACCCCGTCTCTACTAAAAATACAAAAATTTGCTGGCGTGGTGGTGGGGATCTGTAGTCCCAGCTACAGCTACTCGGGAGGCTGAGGCAGAAGAATCACTTGAGCCCGGGAGGCAGAGGTTGCAGTGAGCCGAAATCATTCCACTGCACACTCCAGCCTGGGTAACAAAGTAAGACTCTGTCTCAGAAAAAAAAAAAAAATTCATTGTGGCTGAGTTTCAGGCGCTTTGGTTTTGTTCTACAACTGGCCTCACCATTTCTAAATACACAGAATTGTAGACCATAAGAGGTCCATTACCTGATGCATGCCGCAATGCTGAGACACTGGGTTGTAGCAGAGAAAGAGTTGTGCGTGTGTTGGGGGTGGGGGGTGGGTGTTGGAGACAGGATCTCGCTCTGTTATCCAGACTGGAGTATAGTGGCAAGATCATAGTTCACTGCAGCCTTGAACTCCTAGGCCCAGGACATTCTCCTGCCTCAAACTCCTGAATAGCTGGGACTACAGGCACAATACTATGCTTGGCTAATTTTTTTTTTTTTTTTTTTTTTTGAGACAGTCTCACTCTTGCCAGGCTGGAGTGCAATGGCGCAATCTCGGCTCACTGCAACCTCCGCCTCCCGGGTTCAAGCGACTCTCCAGCCTCAGCCTCCCAAGTAGCTGAGATTACAGTCGCATGCCACTACGCCCAGCTAATTTTTTTGTATTTTAGTAGAGATGGGGTTTCACCATGTTGGTCAGGCTGGTCTTGAACTCCTGACCTCAGGTGATCCGCCCACCTCAGCCTCCCAAAGTGCTGGGATTACAGGCGTGAGCCACCGCGCCCGGCTTTGGCTAATTTTTTATTTTTTGTAAAGACGGGGTCTTGCTATATTGCCCAGGCTGGTCTCAAAACTCCTGTCTCCCAAATTGTTGGGATTACAGGGGTGCTACCGTGCCCAGCCGAGAAAGAGGTTTAATCATAGGGCCACCACATGAGCAGATAGGAGAGAACTGCACATCCATTTCCCTAGGGAGTTTGAGGCTGGAGTTTCTAAGGGTTTTAAGTGGGCCGAAGTGTGGAGATTGTTGATTGGTCAAAGAGTGCAGAGTGAAGTCATGGGACAGGGAGAGAAGCTGTATTATGCTGTTCATGTTCCTCCATGGGGATCTTCAGACTGGTTGCTGGAATTGGGGTCTGATATACATCTTAAGCGATCCTTAAATAAAAGCCTTATGATTCTAATGTCAGAGATACTGCCTATAGGAACAGTGGGGATGCAAATTTTTACACAGTTTTATGACCCTGATGTTAGAAATCCTATCTCTAGGAACAATGGGGATGCAAAACGTCAGACTTGTAGCAACAAGGAAAGGGGCCAAAGTACACTCTGATTAATGCTTTGTTGTAACTACATTTCTATCTAGAACCCAGCAGGCCTTTTTTGTCAACTCTGTGGAGGCGGTTTCAGAATTGTGTAGATGCCCTTGTCCAGGAAGGAATTGTGAAGTAACTAGTGGAATATAGCCACTGAGGTTTCCAGTTTAACACTTACAAAGCCACAGGACACAATCATGTACTTACTAGCTTATAGAGAACTGAGATGGTCTCCTTTTGAAGTAAGAAAGTATTTGCAGTTTTGTCTGTAGGTCATCCCCAGCACCTAGCTCAGTAATGGACACTTCGTGGCACTCAGCAAGTGTTTGAACTGGATTTGGTGTGTTTACCCCCTAGCTCATGGTCAGTGACTACTGCTTCTGAATTTAAAATGGCAACACACGATCAGCTTTAAGTGGGGCCCAGAAAGAGGCTGTTAGGACATGGGATATTTTAGCATGACGTGGATAGGATCATGAGTGGTAACCCATGTTCTTAGGGCCTATGTGCCTATGTGGTCACTGCAAAACAGTGAAAGTGGAGGCAAGAATTCAAATTGGTATATGGGAGTGAGCCACTTAGTGACCCAGTGCCCATGTTTCAGTGCTGCTTTATTTTTCTTCTAACAAAGGGCATTTTTGCCCTTTGTAATAATTGGTATTGGCCAATTAGGACTTCACAAAGGTCTCTGTGACCTTATCTTCCTCAAATGACAGGGGTCTTATGCTAAATATGACTCTCCACTGCCCTGTTAACATATGATGCAGTACACCAATGCAGATCACACTGCAGTTTTAGGTAGTATATAGCTGAATGTATAATTTGTATTAGAAATACAACAAGACATTAGACACGTATCTGCACTGACATGGATATAGCAAAAATCTAGAAGTTAGTGTGAGAGACTACAATAGTGAGATTTGGAAGATGGAATAATACTTGTTGATTAAGTACATATTTTTCATTTAAGTTAGAAAAGCCCTCATAACAAAGCCACTCATATTTCATGTGTCAAATGGAATGCTAGGAGCTTTCTGTGCATTATCTCATTTGTGGAGGATTCTCATTTTCACATGGAAGCAGAGGGGCATTTCAGTTCACACAGCTGCCACATGGGGTAGTTTATCCCTGTAATCCCAGCACTTTGGGAGGCTGAGGTGGGAAAGAATGCATGAACCCAGGAATTTGAGACCAGCCTGGGCAATGTAGAGAGACCTCATTTCTACCATAATTTTTTTTCAAAAAAGAAAATCTGGGCATGGTAGCGTGTGCCTATAGTCCCAGCTACTCAAGAGGCCAAGGGTGGGAGGATCTCCTGAGCCCCGGAGGTCGAGGCTGCAGTGATCACGCTCCACTGCACTCCAGTCTGGGAAGCAGGGAGAGACCTTGTCTCAAAAAACAAAAAACAGTTCATGCAGCTGAATGTATCTGAGGTGGGATTGAAAACCCATGGTTGTGGCCGGGCACGGTGGCTCACTGTTATCCCAGCACTTTGGGAGGCCGAGGCGCCGGATCACCTGAGGCCAGAAGTTGGAGACCAACCTGGGCAACGTGGTGAAACCCCGTCTTTACCAAAATACAAAAATTAGTTGGGTGCTGGCACGTGCCTGTAATATAATCCCAACTCCTCAGGTGGCTGAGACAGGAGAATCCCTTGAACTTGGGAAGCAGAGGTTGCAGTGAGCCAAGATCGCACCACTGCACTCCAGCCTGGGTGACAGAGCAAGACTCCATCTCAAAAACAAAACCCATGGTTGCGATCCTAAAACCGGAGGGTTGGCTTTCCATTATCTTGTTTTGGCAATTTCTAGCCATCTTTCTTTTCCCAGTGTTCAGTATAATCAGCAGTCTTCCTGAGCATTTGGGAGCATATCCTTCTGGTTGCTACAATGGGGACCATGATCTCAAGTTCCTTAAGCATCTTTGAATGGGACAAAGTAGAATCTGGCCTGCTACCTTGCACATAACTAGCTGTGGAGCCTTAGACAAATTGTGTAAATCTTGAATTCTCAGGAAGAGACTGCCATTTGAGCCCTAGCTGAATGGACAAACACTGCACATGCCAGAACCATTTTCCCTCATGGTTCATCCAGGCTGATGCCCACACGGATGGAAATGCTTGCTGTCTTCCTCCCTGTGCCCTTTTCCCAGCCTCACAAGCAGCGTGCGAGGTTACCTTTGATAGTGGCACATAGGCTCCATGGGCTAGCTCTAAGGGACAGCACTGTATTCATTGCACAAAGGCCTGCTGTGACCAGTAGTAACAGCAAAAGTGACTGTACCTTCTGATACTTAGACACCCCTTCTTGTGACACACATCAGCATGCCTCTGTTGTCCATGGTAGGCTCTAGTAAGATGCAGGGCTGTCAGCAGAATTTACTGAAACCTGGAAATAGGGGGATGGGGGAAGTGCCCAGGCATTTTTTTATGTCTTGTATAATCTCTCGAGATTTTGTTTACTCTCTTCAACTGTTTATTACCAAAGTATCACAGGTCACCACCGTGAGGAAGTATGTCTATACCTTTTAAGTAAGAGTCCAGGTAACATTTATTGTTGTTGGTACTTCAGAGAATACTCCTTGGCCAGAATTGTCAGCCCACTTTTTCCTGCTTAGTGGTACCTATGAGGTTTCATAATGGGCAAGAGGCTCAAAGTCTTCATTTGAATAAGAGAGTGTCTTGTGCTAAGAATCTGCAGCCCTCAGTGGAACCTAAAAGAAGGCACTCTCACAGAGGCAGTGACCCAAAAATGTATATCTAAACAGAGACAGACTGGCATTCCCCATCGTCTCTTCCTTGGCCTTTGGGCGTGTCCACTGTCCCTGCACCATTGTTTACCAAGCCCTTGCACCACAGGCGCTACTGGGATTAGGAATTTGGGGATGAAGGAGAGAATACCTTCAAGGAGAATTTCTCCCCGCCCCCGCAACACACACCTCCCACCTGCCCTGTCCTCCTCCTGCCCTACCCCCACTTGGATGAGAGGCAGAGACACAGGTAATCATGATTCAAGTATGATTTTTTTTTCTTTTTTTTTCTTTCGGAGACAGAGTCTTACTCTGTCGCCGAGGCTGGAGTGCAGTGGCGCGATCTTGGCTCACTGCAAGCTCCGCCTCCCGGGTTCACGCCATTCTGCTGCTTCACCCTCCCCAGCAGCTGGGACTACAGGCGCAGGCCACCACGCTCGGCTAATTTTTGTATTTTTAGTAGAGATGGGGTTTCACCATGTTAGCCAGGATGGTCTCGATCTCCTGACCTTGTGATCCACCCGCCTTGGCCTCCCAAAGTGCTGGGATTACAGGCATGAGCCACTATGCCTGGCCTCAAGTATGATTTTTAAAAAGGTGTCTGGGCCCCAGATGCTCTTGGGTTTGAGGGAGATGAGCAGGTTCCTGGGCAGAAAGGGCATTACATTAGGGGGTCAGGTAGGACCCTGTGGGAGGAATGGCAGGCCCACTTGAGACAAGCCGTGTGATGCCTGGGAACGAGGTATATTCTGGAGAAGGACTGGAAGGGTAGACTAGATGTCTCCCTCACCTGGCTGCTTTTATGTGCCCGCTCAGGTCTCTAGCCTTGGTGGATCTATGTCTTCAGGCCCTGTTCCTGCATCCCAACTGTTTCATTGGCCTGCCAAGATAACTTACTGCGCCACCCCCATGATGCTTAGCTGCTCTCTGTACTTGACCCATCAATCTTGCTCTTTCTCATTTCAGTCATTTAACATTTTCCAGCATGCTTTCTAGGAACTTCTTTGAAGCTTGTTAAGGGATTGATAACTAGTAAATGTTTTGACCAGTTATTTTTAACATGCCGAACACTTCTTTTTAGGGGTTGCACATTCAGCTGTTTAGTCTTGCCTTTGAAAACATTCAATATTTCTGCTGGTGTACTTTGCCATGATTATGTCATCTGGGCCTCCAGACAGCAGACCTCTAGATGGCAGGTCCAGCCATCTCTTCTCTTTTGCTTTCCGTGTCTGGTGAATGCACATAACATTCCCAATTTAGCACAGGCGTCTAGATAGACTTCAGCCATAAAATCCTAGCACAAATTAATATTCCCTCAGTTAACAATGAAGCTTAAATATAACTAAATACCAGTGTATCTTTAAAAATAGATTTGGTTGAGGGTCATCTCAAACAGCATGTCTAAAATCAAACACAATTCCACCCCAAGAAACACCTCACTGTTTTTCAGACTTTTCCCTGATCTAAGAAATCCTCTTGGTCCCATGAGACATAAACCCAGGCGACTTCCTTGGCGTTTTCCCGCATTTCCCATACCCATCCCAATCCAATCCATCACTAGATGCCATCCACCTTTACTTTGTCCCCATTCCCTTCTGCTTTCACACTGGTCTAGTGCAGTCCTCTCTTGCCTGAAGGTGGCAGCAGCATCCTCACTGTCCACCGCAGGGTCTCCTCCCCTCCCCACTGCAGGCAGGCAGGACGCTGGCTCTGCAGGATGAACACTGCTGCTTAGAAATCTCCACAAGTCAGGCTTCTCATTACTGTGTGGTTTCGGGACCTTAGTACAGCCCACTGTGTCCTGCGTGATCTGACCCAGGCACCTCATTTTCATATGTTCTTTAAGGAAAATTGTTTGCTCCCTTTTCGCCCTTCACATCCAGGTTCAATTCTTCTCAGAGGAATCCTTCCCTAATTTTCCCAACTAAGGTAATTACCCTTAAAGTAAACTTAACATGTCTTGATCACAGTAGTAGTTTACTTTTTGCATTTGGTATGATTTCTTCTTGTAGTCTCGTATCTACTTCTGCCCTTGGTATATGTTTGATTAATATAGTAAGATTAATAACACAATGATTAGTAGTCCTGGGACTTAAGAGTTCTACTCATGGCATAATTTTTTGTTTGTTTTTTTGAGACAGTCTTGCTCTGTCGCCCGGGCTGGAGTGCAGTGATGCAATCCCAGCTCACTGAAACCTCCACCTCCTAGGTTCTAGTGATTCTTCTGTCTCAGCCTCCCTGGTAGCTGGGATTACCAAATACTGGAGTGGAACTTCTTAACTCTGTAGAAGAGAGAACAGAATTAAATTTTTGCATCTGGGCACAGTGGTGCATACCTATAGTACCAGCCACTCAGGAGGCTGAGGCAGGAGGATCACTTGAGTCACAGGAATTCTGGGTTTTAGTGCATTATACCAATTGGGTATCTGCTTTAACTTCAGCATTAGTGCAGTGACCCCTCAGAAGCAGGGGACCACCAGGTTGCCCAAGGAGGGTGAACCGGCCCGGGTAGCAAATAGAGCAGATCAAATAACTCTCCTATGCTGATCAGTAGTGGGATTGCACCTGTAAAAAGCCACTGCACTCCAGCCTGGACAACATAGTGAAACCCGTCTCTTGAAAATAAAAAAAATTAAGAGAATTTTTTAGGCTGGGCACGGTGGCTTACGCCTGTAATCCCAGCACTTTGGGAGGCTGAGCCGGGCAGATCACTTGAATTTAGGAGTTCTAGACCAGCCTGGCCAAAATGGTGAAACCCCATCTCTACTAAAAATACAGGCCGGGCGCGATGGCTCACACTTGTAATCCCAGCACTTTGGGAGGCGAGGTGGGCGGATTACAAGGTCAGGAGATCGAGACCATCCTGGCTAACACGGTGAAACACTGTCTGTACTAAAAATACAGAAAAAATTAGCTGGGTATCGTGGCGGGCACCTGTAGTCCCAGCTACTTGGGAGGCTAAGGCAGGAGAATGGCATGAATCTGGAGGTGGAGCTTGCAGTGAGCCAAGATCACACCACTGCACTCCAGCCTGGGCGACAGAGTGAGACTCCATAAAAAAAAAAAAAAAAAAAGGCATGGTGGCCCGTGCTTGTAGTCCTAGCTACTCGGGAAACTGAGGCAGAATTGCCTGAACCCTGGAGGGGGAAGTTGCAGTGAACCTAGATTGCGCCACTGTACTCCAGCCTGAGACAGAGCAAGACTGTCTCAAAAAAAAAAAAAAAAAAGTGTTTTAAGATATTTGGTCAGCTCCTTGATGTGCTTCTCTCACTAGATATTTTAATTGTAATGAAGGTGTTTATCCTGCCCCCCTAGATCCTTAATGTTTCTTTTCGAAGGCTTCTATCTTTTCCTACTGGGTTTCCTCCTAGAGGTGGTAATTCTAAATGGAACAACAGACTGATAGCCTACTTCCTGAGTGCCCCCAAATGACTTCATTATTCCACAAAAATGGCTTGGCCAGAGCCGTCCACTCATCCCCTTCCTTGTCAGACTACTGGTCTTTCTATTCCTGCCCCCTCCCCAGAATGAGTCTTTTTAGAAACCAAGTGACTGCTGATGAGTTTCTTTTTTTTCATCTGTTAGATGAGGATTCTCATTGTATCCCTATAGGCTTGGTTTGTTGGAAGAGTAAACAAATTGCCCCAGTAAAGTCTGTAGTACAGTGCCTGGCACAAAGCGCATTCGGTAATGATGTCTTGCTGTTTCAGGGACTCTTCACTATTCAGGCCCTAATTTGATTCCTCAGTTTGGGAAGCTGAAAAGAGTCTGCCTACAACAGACACTGCTATTCTGCTTGACGTCCAGTGCAGTAGTATTATGTGACTTTCGATGCCTCATTTTCACCTGCTGTCCTCATTTTCACCATAGCAGTCCTTTGCCCTTCCCCTCAGTCTCTCCTCATGACCTTCTCTAAAACTTTATGAGCAAATATTGCTTGCCTACTTCACTCTGAGCCTTGAAGTCTTATCAGTTTTGAGGGCAGGATGACTGCTGGGTCTTCTCTCATGGTCATATACAGAGCATGAAGTCTTGGAAGAAAATGAGGTGGAGAGAGACATTTACCCATGTTCCGTGCTGGTGAAAGTGTGGAATGTTACTTTGGAATCTGCTCAGAAGCCTGATACTTCCAAACTCCGTATCCCTATGATGCTTCCTTCCCAGTGCTATATTTAGATCATATGTGCAGTAAGTCACATTCTAGTAGGCAGGGTAGGCAAAGACCATCAGCAGACTGAGAAGCACATGATGAAATGTATTCTACTAATCCAAGAAATGCTGAGTGATTAAAACATTTGTGAGTCTGATCAGATTATGCTGACAGTCTACATGTAGGTTCATCTCATCATAATTTAAAAACAATGCATACTTAGCAGCAAGGGAAAATTTGAGATTATCCGTGTGCTGAATATTGTGCAACCTTAACAACATGGTAACATATTTAATGTAGAAAAAATAAGATGCAAAGTTATACATGATATATATAACCTCAACTATTTGAAGGAAAACTGGAAAGACATACACTCTAATACTAATAGCAATTGCTTCTGGGAGATGGAATTGTCAGTAGCTTTTTGTCTTCATTCTTTAGTACCTTCCTGAGTTTTCTACAATTTGATACCATAATTAGGGTGGTAACAGTGCAAGGGAGCAGAAGAGCCAACTGTGGTTAGGACCCAGCTGTTGTAGGCAGGCAACTTGGAAACACCAAGCAACTAAAAATGTTAACAAGCTATAGGACATTAATTGGTTTAACTGCCATGGCTTTGTTGAACCTTTAGCATTTGTTCGGATATCTAATGCTATTGCAGTTTTGGATCAGGCACAACACGTAAATCAGGACAGTAGCTGTAAACTCTTCACATCATTGGTTTCCAAACTTGGTGTGTATGCCTGAATTGCCATAAAAGACTTGTTAAAAGTCCCAGCCCTCACGAGCCAGAATCCTTTGGGTGAGAGCTGGTATTGCAAAATGGCATGGTAGGACTTGGACTGACACTCCTGTTAATTCCAGCTCAGCCACTTAGTTGCTGTCTGACCGTGGATGTGATAAACACCTGGTTCAGTTTCATCTCCTGCGTTTTATACTGTTGTTTTGATGACTTTGCAGATATAGTAATCCTCTTTGTCTGCAGTCAGTCGTGGTCTGAAAATGTTAAATGGAAAATTCTAGAAATACTGTTCTTAAGTTTCTTTTTGTTCGTCTGCTTTTTGAGACAGAGGGTTGTTCTGTCACCCAGGCTGAAGGGCAGTGGAGCGATCATAGCTCACTGGAGCCTTAAACTCCTGTGCTCAAGCCATCTTCCCACCTCGGCCTGCCAAGTAGCTGGGACTCACAGGAGTGTACCACCACGCCCAGGTAATGTATTAAATATTTGGTAGAGACTGGGTTTCAATATGTTGCATAGGTTGGTCTCAAACTCCTGGCCTTAAGCAGTCTTCCTGCCTCAGCCTCCCAAAGTTCTGGGATTATAGGCATGAGCTACTGTACCCTGCCATAATTTTTAAATTGTGTGCTGTTTGGATTAGCTTGATGAAAGCTTGTGCTATCCCACCCAGGAAGTGAATCATCGCTTTGTCCAGGGTTTCTACACCATAGATGCTACCTGCCCGTTAGTCACTTAGTAGCTGTCTTGGTTATCAAGTCGACGTTGCAATGCTTGTGTTCAAGTAACTCATATTTGACTTAATAATGGTCCCAAAGCACAAGATGCTAGCAATTCGGTTATGCCAAAGAGAAACCCTTGAAGTGAAAAGGTAAAAATTGTTGACTTAATAAGGAAAGTGAAAAAATCGTATGCTGAGGTTGCTAAAATCTGTGAGAACATATTTTCTATCCTTGAAATTGTGAAGAAGGAAAAAGAAAGTCATGCTAGTTTTGCTGTGGTACCTCACACTGCAAAAGGTAAAACGCACAGTGTATGATGAGTGCTTACTTACAAAGGAAAAGGCATTAAATTTGTAGGTGGAAGACATGAACATCATCAATGTGTCCTGAAGGGTGACAAGTTTGGTACTTGCTGTGTTTCAGGCATTCGCTGGGGGTCTTGGGGCCTATCCCCCATGGATAAGTGGGGACTACTATACTTTGCTTTCAATTCCTGGGTACTGCAACACCATAAAGCCTTCACCTCCATGTGAGCTATTATCCTACCTGCAAGATTTCAGACTTTTGAATTGCTAACTGACCCCCAACTTCCTAGCCCTTCCCTGCTGTCCTCATTTTCACCATAGAAGTCTTTTGCCCTTCCCCTAAGTACCCCTGTGCGTTCCTGGTTAACCTCTGTCTGACCACTGACCTCTGCTCACCCAAACCCTTGGACAATATTTTTCTTGATCTTTTTATTTGCTGGTGTTTCCTTATTGTGTCTGCTCATGTGGCCATTTGGCTTCTCTGTGGCATAGATGAAGAAGGTGATGACTGCAGGCGAATAAAGGAAGATGCCAGCTTTTGATTTGTTATGAGAAACATTGTACTTGAAGGAAAGAATTGTTTCATCGTTCAAATACTGGTACAAATATTGGTAGTTTCGCTCTGAGGAGCTTCTTCTGATGCACACCGGTGAGGTTTGGTTTGGTGGCAGAAGGAAAGATGTTCTGAATATACCTTTTTCTAGAAAGTTTTTAGAGGATGTTAATATATACATGGATTAATAATGGAAGTTATCTAAAATGCTTTCCTTGAAGGACCAGGTCTCAGAGACCTTGTGTAACTCTTTCTTCCTTTCTACTCTGCCGGCTCATAATTCTCCTGTGAGAGAAGTAGTCATTGCTTTAGAGAACTGTTTTCCAGTTAGAAATTTCAAACTTTGTAGCCTGTTTTGGTTTTTTTTTTTTTTTTTTTTTTTTTTTGAGACTTCATTTCGCTCTGCTGCCCAGGCTGGAGTATAGTGGTGCGATCTCGGCTCACTGCAGCCTCTGCCTCCTGGTTCAAGCGATTCTCCTGCCTCATCCTCCCGAGTAGCTGGTATTACAGGTGTGTGCACCACATCCAGCTAATTTTTGTATTTTCAGTAAAGATGGGGTTTTACCACATTGGCCAGGCTGGTCTCAAACTCTTGACCTCAAGTGATCTGCCCGCCTCAGCCTCTCGGAGTGCTGGGATTACAGGCATGAGTCACCATGCCTGGCCACAGCCTTTTACAAAATAATTTCAATCTTCAGAAATCCATGAAGATGGAAATAGAAATTGATAACAAAAGCAGAAATTGCTGGTGGACATTTTGAAGCTAACTCTGCTTGGGCAGCTTCTTGTAGCAAAAGTTGCATTTAGTGTGTTTTGTTCCTGGCTTTTCTTTTTTTGAGATGGAGTTTCACTCTTATTGCCCAGGCTAGAGTGCAGTGGTGCGATCTCGGCTCAGTGCAGCCTTCACTTCCCAGGTTCAAGCGATTCTCCTGCCTCAGCCTCCCGAGTAACTGAGATTACAAGCACATGCCACCTTGCCCAGCTTAATTTTTGTATTTTTAGTATAGATGGGGTTTCACCATGTTGGCCAGGATGGATTTCTCAATCTCTTGACCTCGTGATCCACCTGCCTCAGCTTCCCAAAATGCTAGGATTACAGGTGTGAGCCACCGCGCCTGGCTCTTTTCTAACAAGTGTCCCATTCTTTTTTTTTTTTTTTTTTTTTTTTTTTTAGGGGGTTCCCCCTTTTCCCCCCGGCGG